>NW_026898913.1:0-175000 GCF_033153095.1 Gastrolobium bilobum
GTCAATGAATATCTCGGGAACAATTGGCACAACGTAATTTTTGAACTTGCAACTCTATAATTTATCTAATCTACTTTTGGTTAAGAGTAAGAAACATTTAGTTAGGCCTAATTTATTTATTTGCTCTCCAATTACAGTCTACCTACGATTTAGGAGCTGTATTTCTGGATACCCGTGGATTCTTCACAGATGCATATTGGTATTGGTTAGGCCTTGGGGCATCGGTTGGATTTGTGTTCCTTTTCAACGCTTTGTTTGGTCTGGCTCTTGAGGTCCTCGGCCGTGAGTATTTTTCACATCATTTGAGATTAGTTGTGCTTGTAAAATTCTTATAGTGATAATGATACAAGATTTTATTGATAAATATGCATTTGAATGTGCAGCATTTGAAAAGCCACAAGCAAATATAACTGAAGAATCAGATGACAGAACCGTAGAAGAAGTTGAATTACCACGCATACGTGAGCTATCTTGCTTATATCATTCTTTAACACTCATTGGCAAAAGTTGATTAGTAATTCATAATATTCCTTCAGACAACGCTAAACATTATTTTCAATTGTGATGCAGAAAGTTCAGGAAGAGGTGATTCTGTTGTTGAGTCAAGCAACGGAAAGAAAAAAGGAATGGTTCTTCCTTTTGAACCACATTCTATCACATTTGACGATATCATATACTCTGTTGACATGCCACAGGTATGTTATAAATTTAGCATTTGCATTTCTAGCAGTGTTTCTATTTTAGCTCTGCTTGAATAAAAAACAATTTGATGAGATCAACCTCACTCATTTGATTTCAACTGTGGCAGGAAATGAAAGAACAAGGTGTACAAGAGGACAAATTAGTGCTTTTGAAGGGTGTCAGCGGTGCATTCAGGCCAGGTGTTCTCACAGCTTTGATGGGTGTGAGTGGAGCTGGCAAGACTACTCTGATGGATGTTCTGGCTGGTAGGAAAACCGGTGGATATATTGAAGGAACCATAAAAGTTTCTGGGTACCCTAAGAAGCAAGAAACATTTGCTCGAATCTCTGGTTACTGTGAGCAGAATGATATCCACTCACCTCATGTTACAGTTTACGAGTCCTTGCTCTACTCAGCATGGCTTCGTTTACCTTCAGGAGTTGATTCCAGTACCAGAAAGGTTAGTTAGTGGTTAGTACTTGTAGCATGCATAATGAAAAATTTTAAGCTATTTATTTAATTGAGATTGCTGGCTTTCTCAACTTAGAGGCTGATTGTTCAAACTTGACAAATGGTTGTAGATGTTCATTGAGGAAGTGATGGAACTGGTGGAGCTTACAACATTGAGGAACTCGTTGGTTGGTTTGCCAGGTGTGAGTGGTCTCTCTACTGAACAGCGCAGAGGCTCACTATTGCAGTTGAATTAGTGGCTAATCCTTCCATAATCTTCATGGATGAGCCTACTTCTGGGTTAGATGCGAGAGCTGCTGCCATTGTTATGAGAACTGTGAGGAACACTGTGGACACAGGAAGAACTGTTGTTTGCACCATCCATCAGCCTAGCATTGATATATTTGAAGCTTTTGATGAGGTTAGTGAGCGAGTGGTGATAATGATAAATGAATTTGTGTTTTACTTTTATATTTTCCTTCTTTCTCCATTAATTAGATTTGAATCTGACATATAATATTATTATATGGGATTCTAGTTATTCTTGATGAAGCGTGGAGGACAAGAAATATATGTTGGGCCACTTGGTCGTCATTCTACCCATTTGATCAAGTATTTCGAGGTAGGATCCTACTTACATTCAATATTAACCTAAGTGAACGACTATAATATTTTGTTGTATTTACTTAAGTCTTCCAATAATTTCCATTGTCCAGAGCATTGAGGGTGTGAGTAAAATCAAAGACGGATATAACCCAGCAACATGGATGTTGGAAGTTACATCTACTGCACAAGAACTCAATTTAGGTGTTGATTTTACTGACCTATACAAGAATTCTGATCTATATAGGTAAGCTAATGCATATATATATTAGCTATTGTCATGTATAAATGTTTCCTTGATTTACAAAATGCTTAAATTGTTTTTCCATTTCATGGCTCTTCAGGAGAAACAAGCAGCTTATACAAGAACTGGGCCAACCTGCTCCTGGTTCAAAGGATCTTCATTTCCCTACTCAATTCTCACAGTCATTCTGGGTCCAATGCCAGGCTTGCTTGTGGAAACAGCGTTATTCATACTGGCGCAATCCACCATACACTGCTGTGAGATATTTCTTCACTACTTTCATAGCCTTGATGTTTGGAACAATGTTCTGGGACCTCGGAGGCAAACAGTGAGTCACAAAATATTCATATTAGATTATGTAATCTTCCTATTTGATTTCCACTCTGAATATATAATGATACCATGTGGTTTGGTGACTTACATTACGACAGCTCAAATAGACAAGACCTGTTGAATGCGGTGGGTTCAATGTCGACCGCTGCTCTCTTCCTTGGGGTACAGAATTCTTCATCAGTACAGCCAGTGGTAGCAGTTGAAAGAACTGTGTTTTATAGAGAAAAAGCTGCTGGAATGTATTCTGCCTTACCCTATGCATTTTCACAGGTAACTTAAAATCATTATCATTATTAGTTTTACTAACATTTTCATTATTAGTACTTCAGCTTGTATTGTTAACACAACTCATTCCTTTGTGTCACAGATTCTAGTAGAGTTGCCTTATATTTTTGCTCAAGCAGTGACATATGGACTCATAGTTTATGCTATGATGGGATTTGACTGGACTGCAGAGAAATTCTTTTGGTTTCTATATTTCATGTTCTTCACATTGTGCTACTTCACGTTCTACGGCATGATGTCCGTGGCAGTGACACCAAATCACCATGTTGCTTCCATTGTGGCTGCTGCATTTTATGCAATTTGGAATCTCTTCTCAGGATTTATCGTCGCAAGACCAGTAAGTGTTGCCAAACTATATATGAATTAATAATGCATGATTAATAGATGGAGATGGAACATGTTTATGTAATATAATAATGTAATGTATATTTATTTATGCTGACTCACTAAACAATTTCTTGTTACATTAACAGAGCATCCCAGTGTGGTGGAGATGGTACTATTGGGCATGTCCGGTGGCATGGACAATATATGGATTGATTGCATCTCAGTTTGGAGATATAACTACAGGAATGGAATCTGAAAATGGAAAGTCTGTGAAACATTTCCTTGAAGAATTTTATGGTTTCAAACATGACTTCATTGGAGTTTGTGCAGTTGTCGTTCCCGGCATCGCCCTTCTCTTTGCTTTTACTTTTGCTGTTGCAATCAAGGCTTTCAACTTCCAAAAGAGATAGATATTGATCGTGAAGGATTCTTTATATTTTTTATTTTGTTTTTCTATTTTCTATTTAGTATTTACTCTTAGCATTCTTGTATCTACCATTCATGCTGCACTAGCTTGAGAAACTTGTTTCCTCTCTCTACTGCCAATTTGAAGCTTCTTTATACAATAAATGTACAAGCATATGATTTTGATAATACTTTTGTATTGTTAGTTTTATTATCAATGGAAAAATAATTATTTTGAGGCCAGCCTATAAAAATCACTTATGAGTTCTGAATTCTCTATTCCTTATCTCTTGATAATAGATATTCATTTTACATAATGTTGAATTGGCATGCAAGAAGCTTTGCTTGACCTGTTCATCTTCCATGCGAACTAGACTTAATTTTTCCACTCAAGGCTGGAACTTAGCTACAGCATTCGCAATATAATGTATAGTCAGTGCTCTTCCTCAATCAAGAAAATTGTGACCAATCGTTTCTAGTGGCTGATCAGTAATACTTGATACTTTTTGTATTTGTACTAACAGGCAAAGTAATAATAAAAATGATTGACACGCATTCAAATTCTATTAACAAGCAATTTAGTACATATTCAGATTTTCTTTTTTTTCGAGATTTTTTTTTTAACTCATTCAGTAAAAAAAATTTGTAAGATAATTTGAAAGCAAAATACGTCTAATCAAAACTTACTTTAAAAAAAAAAAAAAAACTCTCTTAATGAGATTTTAATTGTAAATTGTTCAAACACAAAAATAAGCTAACGTAATCATACATAGACTATTATTTATTTTTTTAAATTATTTGAAAAAGTACATTCTGGAATTAAAAATATTTTGAATTGAAATATATACCTATTTTGAAAAATAATTAACATAAAATTTGTATTTTTTTAAAGATAAAATTGGACAAATTAAAACTATATATGTACAGCTATATATAGTTGATGAAACAAATAATAACTCAAGAAGTAATTGCAAGACCTTTTGACAATACTTTTATGTAGTTGACTATCTGGAGAAACATTAATCAAAATTAGATAAAGCTGCGTTGAAAAATAGTGACTAAGACATAAAAAGTGTCTACAAGTATGCAGTTCCTGAGGTTATACCAAAAAAAAAAAAGTATGTAGTTCCTGCACTTAGTAACCCCGCAATTTGAGTGTTTAGGCGTTTATGTTGAAGATAACCTGCAAATGTATAGAATTTTAGATGTAAGAGTACACAGAATGTAGAGAAATTATTTTTGCAACACAGTTACCCATCTTACATCAAATAATTTCTCTTGCTTTTATGTCCTTAAAAAAAAAGGGGGACCAAGGCCCATCATATCATGCCAATTAATTTACTTTTATGTTTTTTTTCGAGAAAATCTATGGATCCAATAAAATCAAACCGTCGATATGGGTTGAATTAAATTTGGTTGGGTTATTCTGTTTGGCCCAACTTTTGATACGTCAAAAGTATAAGGCATAAGCCTCAACTCACGAAATTACTAAAAACAGAATAAACGCCGTTGCCGGGGATCGAACCCGGGTCACCCGCGTGACAGGCGGGAATACTTACCACTATACTACAACGACTTGTTGTTCTCTGTTAATGTCAATTTATTTTTGATCGTTTAACCAGGTATATTCCTCTCGTTGATAATGCCACTGATATTCTGAAAGTGATTTACCATGGTCCATATATGTTCCAATATTATGTGTTTGGAGTTTTTTATTTTGTTTTTTCTTCAAATGATACCCTTGATAAACTCATTCCAATCACTTGTTTCATGTTGTATTTCCTGATTCAGATGCATAGCAAAATATGGGGTTCCAATCTTCTTGCATGGTCGGCTCCAAAATTGGCAAAATGGAAATTACTTGCTTTGTGCTTTAGATCAAATCAGCCTTTTTGTCTGCTTAATTCTTGTAAGTTTATTGACGATCTTAGGCCACTTATAGGATCTTCCAGCTTTTGCTTTGCATAGCATCAAATTTGCTTGTCTTAGTTAACTTAGATATGGCACCCCATTTATGGTATAGGAATAGCTAGACCATGTTGCCCTGTCTTTTGGTCTCTTATTCTTATCCATCCAAGCAAGAAAATGCACTCTTTCATAGCTTTAAATGCACCATTAATTGTGTTTGATTTATGAATATTCACAAACCAAGACACCATAGGGGAATAAGTGGAATACTGTTTAACCTAAATGATAAAGCAATGATTTTGTTTGTGATTCCTAAAACGAAAAGCTACGAAAAAAAATTTAATGAGTAATGACGACATAGAGATTTTAATTAAAAGATTTTCAAAAGTTATTAAAAGTTTTATTTTAGGAAAAAATGTTTTTCATTTTAAATGACATAAAGTTATGTCATTTTAAGAGAGGGATAGACACAAGAAATATTTTTTTATTTAAAATTTAAATTAAAAAAAACCATCAACTTTCTCTCTTATGATTTTCATTCATTGTGTCTATCCCCCTCTTAAAATGACATAATTTATGTCATTTAGAATGACAAACACCAAACTCTTTATTTTATAGTTAATTTCAAGTGAATATAAAGCTCAAATTCCATAAGGGTAGTTTTAATCAACCTTTAAGTGCGAATATTATGATTGTTTTATCATATATAATTAATGGGAAGAGTGTTTATTATTTTAAAGACGTAATTTTGTATCATTTTAAATAAAACGATCGTATTTTTGTATATATTGCTAGTTTTCCAACGTTCTTTATCCTTCACAAAATTAGGAGAAGAGAAAAGTCAATTAATATATATCAAAACACTGATAGCTTCACATGAAATTACACAAAGTTAGGTAATTTAGAATGACAAACATCTTGTATTTAAAAAAAAAAGAATGACAAACATCTTTTTGATTAAATGATTTAGATTTTTGAGTTCGATCTTTATTATATTTTTTTTTATTCTATTTGATAAGTCTATTATTATAAGGTAGAGACAAACCTACGTACGTCATGTCTACTTTAAAATACAAAAATAGGCATTGCAGTTAATGAACTCAAATAGGTGAAAATACAAGTGGTTTATAATCAACATCTAATTAGCTTTTAACACAAGCACACACACAATACAGAATTGGTGCCAGTAGTTCATGTCTCCAAAACTAAAAATCTTATGGTATGTCAAATCCCTAATTCAACTAATTTGTTAACTCTAATTTAAAATTTGAAACTACTACCTATACCTATGTGCAAATGTAGGGGTGGCAATTTTTAGCATTAACCGTTGACACAACAACACGTATATGATATGAAAAATTTGTGTTCGGGTCAATTCATTTTCAAATTCATGCCGTGTTCATTTTGACAAATACGGACTCAAAAAAATTGTGTCACGTCGTGTGTCAACCTGCGAATCTAAAATTGACTCGCGATAATTTTTTTATAAGTTATTCTTGTCATGTTGCGCGACAGTTTGAGATAGATAGATTATTCGTATATTGTTAACCCACAAAATAAGCAGATTATATTCGTATCCAAGATTTAAATTTAATTTTAAATTTATATCGAATTCGTATCGTGCGGTGTACATCCGAATTGTCATCCATATCCCTATGCAAATGGATTAATTAGACTTCTCAAATTTGAAGTGCAATACTAATATTGTTCATGAACCACACCAGAAGTGAACTGGCGGAGGCAAAGGTAACACAGCATAAACACAAACAAGAAAGGAAGATACATAAATGAAAAATATGAAAGTAGAAAAGGCCGGCAATGGCGTTGTTTCCAATTAGCTAGGAGCCACTCGTGCGGTACTTACCATTGAAAACGATACGATTTTGGAATTTGTAGTCATTTTCTTTAGAATCAAATTAATATAGACCCACGGATCGAGGTTGAGCCTTGTTAACTCAGAGAGGTACCTCTCAATCACATTGATAAGATTAAGATAACAATACTGATATCATAGATCCGAAAGGTATAGTGGTCATTCACAATGTGAAAAGACATTGACCTAATATTGAAGGAGAAAGTCCATATAGTTTTTTTCTTTCTTTTCTCTTTACTTGTTGTTTTTTTCCTTTTGGCACCGAATGCTACGTACTATCTGAAATAGACTTGCTGCTCGTGTGGTGGGATCAAAAAAAGAGATAGGAAACAAATGATAATTGATCCTCCTCGCAAGGTGACTTTGGAATTCGCACGTCAATATGATTTGAAAAGGTGAATATTGAAGCGCCGTGTTGAAAAGTTTGATGAAAGCATTCGTCTTATTATATTGGTGTAAGTAAAACATCTCATTCAAAAAATCGTAATACAAATCTAGCTTATATGATCTCCTAGTTGATGTGACTGAGATTGATTCGGATATCCTGGCCGATAAAGAAGTTTGATTCTGATATTTGATAAAAACACTTTTAACAAAGTCCTGATTTGGGTTCATTGAAACATGCCGCATAGTCCTGTAATATAATTGGTATTGCATTATATATGCAGCTCAATGTACGTAGGAACAAAACCAATCAGTTCAACTAGAGTTTTCATATCCTAAACATTTCGCCCATAATGAAACACAACAACTAAACTTCACCACAAAAGGGGGTTGCCTCTTCTCTTCACGGAGTCTCCAACTCCAATTATTTGTTCAAAGTTGGGATTTAGCTGTCTTTTACTTTGAGGCACTTCAATCATTCCCATGATGGGGTCCTTTAAACCTGCCTTAAAATAAACTATATCAATCAAGCATCTTGCGTCTTGCGTCTTATATAAACTCATAATCATAGTTTCAAATAAAGCCAAAAATATTTTCCCTTATCACTACGTGGATTCTAATCCATGGTATGTCCTGATGTCATATCAACGTGGGATCAAGCTTACCACTAAGCTAACTTTATTTCCTTAAGACCTAACCAAATAAAGCCAACAATCTCCTCCGGTGTCACTAACCAGATTCAAACCTTTGATATTATTTGCGGGATCAAAGAGTTAACACTAAGTCCAATCGAAAGTTATAAGTGATGGCAAGTGTGCAATTTTTATTTTCTTACCAAGTGTTTGGTAGGAGGTGAAAAAAAAATTCTAGAAAAATAAGATGAGAAAAATTATTGGCTATGTTTGGCAAGAGGTGAAGTGAAAGTGTGGTTGGAAAAATTATTTTTCCATAATTTGTTTTTCTTCATAAATTGATTACGGAATATTATCATTGATGGGATGAAATTATTTTTTTCCTATGTGGTGAAAAAATTAACACATAATATCAGTAAAATTAACTCAACATTTTCAAAAAAAAATTGGTTTACCAAACACCTTTTAATAATTTATTTGCACCCATTACCATGGGCTGGGATGTTAAGTCCATCGAATCCTAAGGCTGGCGCGGACCAAAATAAAGCCAACATCGACTTTTCTTCAAAATTTCATGCTCTAGTAAATAGTAATATCTTTTCATATAAGCACTGAAATTAAGGAAAGCGCCAAAACTTCAAGAAAATAATAAATGATTCTAAAGTTTGACACGTGTCAGGTATACCCGCTCACTACAATAGTTTAATACTTTTTACAGTTTTACTTATAAAAATCAGGAATATCATTATCCAGCACTTCTAATGTAGCACCTTCCATAAAACATATCCGAAATCAATAATTTTATATACTTACCGTATATATTAAAGCATTTGTTCATATCATGTCCAATTTCTTTATGTCTTGTGTTTTGTAGTCTTAGTGTGTCGTGTTGTACCTAACTCCAATTTGAGAATAATATACATAATCTTCAACCTATATGCTTCAGGATCAACTTGCATACATACCACACCCAAATTTAGTACTGCAATTTGGCATGTACAATACATACGGCTAGTGGAGTAGTAAATTACTATATAGAAATTAAGATGGAAATGCAGAGACACAAAACTCTAGAAACTGAATACTGTCATCCTCTTGTGCCAGTTAATGACGCACCATTTCTTTTCTTATCAACAGGACTGGTGGCAATCAAATATGTATGTTAAGATCTGCTTCCTGTCATTGTCAGACTGAAGTATTCACTGATCATTTGATGGAATAGTTCACATCATTCGATCTATTATTGTGTAATCAGCATTCAATATCCGTACAATGATAGCTCAATTAGGATTAGAACAAACCAATGAAGATAGTTGAAAATATATAGATTATTTTCCTTCCAAATCATGGATTTGGTTCATGTTAATCATTATGTTTAAGGGGTTTGCATTTGTTATTTAACATGACACAACAAACTTTCTTACACACAATATTTTGTGGGGCCTGCACTTTTTTAAGCAAAAAGAAAAAAAGAAAATTACAGCACGCAAAACGAATCTCTATAACATTACACAATCATTTTTTCTACAACATAACTCTTATAAAACCCTATGTTTAAATATGAAAAAAAATTTAAATGACACATTTTTTTTCTTTAAATATTTGATTTATACAGGCCAATCAATTATTGTCTCTGATATCATTATTGGAAAATTTTCTTCTATAAATCGGATGTACTCATTTGGGTACATTTTTTTTCTGTAAAAAGTAAATTTCCTTCCCATTTAAACTTTTATTTTCATTTTTATTCTATCTCTATCCTAATTTTTTTGCCATTTTTGGACCGATGCACCATGCGGTAGTACCAAAGGATTGCTCCATTATTTGGATAAGAAGGAAGAGCCGCTAAAATGACTACTGAATGGGTTAAATAGTAATCTATTGTAATTAAATGGGTTCGACATTCTTTTTTAATCTAAAATCTTAAGTTATTAGATTTATAAATTTTTCTAATTATAAAATTTTCACTTAGTTCATTTTTAATTAATATAGACTTTATTACTTACACTTAAATTCTCAACAAATAATTTTTTCCAAACTAATTAACCAATTTTTTTTTGTCTTGGAATAAAATGAGAAAGATAAAACAACAACGATAATAAAAATATGGAGAGAATAACTTTTAGAGCTCTCCTTTTTTTTTTGGAGATACAGGGAAAACACAAAAATAACTAGCTAATAGCTATGTTTCTAGGCCAAGAGATGGCCTAAAAATCATTTTTCAGCTTCTGCAAACAATCAGGAGGAGGATTGCTGAAGATGAGAGTATCCCAACTATGGAGATGAGCTTAGGTATTAAACCAGTCAGCCACACTATTTCTTTCTCTATATGTGTGAGTGATTTTAACTTCCCAATTCCTATGAAAGAGGGAATGAATTTGCAGCACCAGATTGGAGAACAATAAAAATAGAGATAGTCATATACAGTTTATCTCTCTTGTTTTTTTTAAAGATATTTTAGGAATACCTATTCTATGAGTTTTTGTTACAAATAACTGTGTAACATATTTTTTTTTTTCTTTAATCATTTCAGTTACATAAAATGCATGTCCTTTCTGTTACTCTCTCTCTCACTGGTGTGTGCCACTTTCTATAGAATATAAATTGGAAAATTCTTAAAGAGAAGATCAATACACCAAGTCTCAAAATCTCTTACATTTTTTTATTTTTTAATTAATTAAGGAGGAAAAAAATACCACAAACCTTATCTTTATTGTAGATATAGTATGAGTTTTGCATCTCTGCATTGCTGTAAAATTTTATTGGATGCAACAAATATAGCCAAGTGAATTTCACTTGTTTTTTTTAAATAATAAAACACACCCGGATACGAAATCATATCCTAATGTTACTGCAAATTTTTTTTTTGCAATAACAGGAGAGCTATAAAAGCATAATATATACCCAAACTTCCGTTCACACTTAAAGAAATTGTATATTGACCTTCAGTAGGAACCTTATAAAAACTAACCTGTGAGTTTTCCTGGCTTTTTACAAACTCTTCCTTTTGACAAGGTTGGCATGTTGGTTATTGGAATAGAAAAAACGTCAATTGTTGCGAAATCGGTAAGTATACCGTTCGTTCAAGTAATAAAAGTGATAAGTAAAGATTGTTCCCTCGAGGATTAATACACCAAGTATTAATTTAACTATTCCCCTTAATTAAGTTGGAAAAGAAAATTGATTTGATTGTAAAATTGATTGATTGTTGTAATTTAAAAACAGAATTTAAAAACAATAATATTAAAACGCATTCAAGAAAAGATCAAGAACGTCAAGAAAATATGAGATTGATTGAAATTTGTAAAAAGACTGTAGTCAGGATACATTTCACCTCCGATCCTCCCTTATATTCCTAAATTGTATTTTATAACTAAGTAATTTAGTAACTCAGACAATTCATTATTTTCCTATTAAATAGTTGAACACTAATATCTTAGTGATTTCAACCCTTTAACTCAATTAGAATCCTAGTGTCTTAGTAATTCCTCTTGAATCAAGCATTAAGCAAATGAATTATAAGTCTGCAATCTATGTAAGCTTATGTCTAAGTCATGCACAAATTGTTATTCTACCCTTGTCCAGATTAAAATCCTAATATGTCTATTGCGAGTCCTAACCCTCAAAGTCTTATAATTAGAGTGACCACTTCTAATCAGTATATGGAAAAATTAATACATGCAGAATAAAGCTACATAAACTACATTAATTATAAAAACAATTCAGAAAATATAAAAGATTCACTTCGGGTCGTGATCCCAACTACAAAAAGAAATTAGCCAGACATATTTATGTTTGACTTAAACAAATTAAAGGAATAAAAATTGTTCATAAACGAAAAAGAAAAGAAGAAGAAGATAGAAGATCAATGGTTTTCGTTCTTCAACTCCGGTGGAATCCTGATCTCCAGTGCGAGTCTTCAAGAATTTTCTCAATTCTCTAATCCTCACAATTCTCTCCAGCCAAAAGATGTCTGTCTTCTGGGGTCTGAGTCTCTATTTATAGAGTTTATGCCCTTGTTTAGAAATCTTGATCGAATTTTCAACGTATATCTTGGTCCAATCTTTCTGATACAGTCTGAGATAAGTTTAAAGATTAACCCGTACCTCTCACGCTACTAGCGTGGTTCCCGCGCTGTGAGCGTAGGAGTTTTGTTCAAAGTACTGCAGGTTCACGCTACTAGCGTGGTTCCCACGCTGATAGCGTGGTTGTTATAAATGGTTGGCGCTGCTAGCGCAGATTCCACGCTAGAAGCGTGGTGACTCTGGATGGAAAGTTGCTTTTGGCGCTGTCAGCACCACACCCACGCTAGTAGCGTGAGGCTTCAGTTTTGTGCTTCCAAATTGAGCTTCTTTTTGTCCTATTTTCCTACAAAATCGAAAGAAAATCAGTTACAAGATCTTTGATTGAGATTTATCCATTTAATAGCAATTACAACTCTTTTTATTCAAGATTGATCAAGATTCTTTCTCTTTTTGACTTAAATTCATATATATGCTGGAGAAATATCATCAATATAAAAGCAGGACAACATAAGACATAAGACAGGGTGAGATGTTTTGCTCACAAACTTATTTCGGGGTTCAAAAGTACAAGTGCTTCATTTCGTTCAATAAAAAAATCATTAGAAAGAAGGAAACTTTAGGAGTGGCAGGGTGAATAAACATGCAGAAGACCCATATAGCACAGACGTAGGGACAACATGCATATGCAAATTGAACAATTATAAAGAAACTAATAGGAAGGAAACATGGAAAACAAATGAAATCGAGAATGGTAAAAATAGGCACTTCCCCATTGATAAGCTGGAACCTGCTATTGTTTTCAGTAAGGCTAGCTACCAAACACGTGGTTGCAGCAGACAGACAACAAAAACATTACGTTCAGACAATTTTTTCATAATCCAAATGATTAATAGTTATTCCCTCGTTTTATTTCGCATTACTTTTGCAGTGAAAAATCCAAACGAGGCTGGTCTATTATCTGTTGCCGTATCAACCACGCTTCCATCACTTATCTACGGGATTTGTAAGAAGGTGCATTTTGTTGAAATCATAAAGTGCCAGTAGTAACGTTGATTAAAAATAATAATAATATTAATGCATTTTTACATATGTATATATATTGGTGATGTATTATTTATATGCTTATGATTCACTAATTTCAGAAATGAAATTTTTTATTAATATTAATTAAGATAAAAATGTTTCTGCTTTTGCTACAAAAAATATTTATCTGTCATACTCATATAAAAGTGAATGAATATCACTAACTTTTTCTCTATCTTTTATTCACAATGGGACCAACTCACTTTTATGTGAATGTAGGGAGTGGATCTTCTCATATTAAAAAACACATGAAATTGTCATGTGTGGAATCATAATCATATAAAGATGGATCAATGATAATAAAGAGAATTTTTTTTTACTAAAATAGATAGTTATAAAATTATTACTGTTGATTCATCTTTGTATGATTGTAATTTTTCACATTATCATGTTATTATTTTTTTAATATGAGAGGATCAATAGCTATGAGTGTGACATAAAAATATTTTCAAGAGTAAAAGTATATTAAACCCATTAATTAATGACGTGTTTTACTCTCTAAAATACAGCCATCTCTTTTGTTAGATATGCACCCTTATTAGTCCTCGAACAGTGAGCAATCACAACTTGACTGGATGGACACCATCCATAGTGATTTAAGGTTGTCATAAATGCATGTCCTTCATTTTGTATGCGGCTTCAACTTTTATCCACTTTCATAAAGGAATACAAAAACAATAATTACAAGAGAGACTTAAAAAGCATAGGTTTGGTGGCGATTCTTGCATATTTAAAAAAAAAAAAAAAAATCATTTTATATGTAAGTGATTAGTTAACTTGGACCAAACTCCTACACGTATCTGTATATAAAATTTTAGACCGATTTTATATACAAGTTAAAATTAATTAATATAAATTTTTATACTATAGAAAATGTCCTTTTGTGTGTGTCCTGTACTCGAATTGAACATTCAAATTCGACAATTTTGCAATGTCCCTTTCACTGCAAAGACAAACAAAACCAGTGAGACTCTTATGTTTGCATTAGTTTGTATGATTTGAAGTATCTTATCCGATCCTCTGAATGGCTTTTCCTATGTTCTCTCTCCCGTTTAGAGCCAAACATATTTATGTATATCCTACTCGACTTCTTTATTGTTTTGTTACTTGTACCCCCCACCAAGTTCGAGTTAAGCAAAAAAAGGTGTTTTTATTTCTGTTGCCTTCTATGCTTGGTTCAAAATAGACCATGCAAGAGGTAAGAATCGAAAAAGTTCAAAGCTGTCTAACCAACATGCACACTCTTTTCGTGAGACTCGTTTACATCAAACAAACCGTTAATAGGTGCACAAAGCCGAACCCACGAGAGAGCCTTATTGAAATGCTTTGCTTTGGTTCCAAGGTACTCGTTCCAAGTCACTGGTCGATAAACCGGAGGTTGACTTGGGCCTACAAGCTTTGCATGTGGCCCAATCTCCACATTGGCTGGGGGCCCATATAGATAAGCAACCGAAAACCGCTGACGGGTCCGGTTCACTAGAACCCGATGGAGCACACTTGGGTACAACCCGTTTGATAAAATGTGGAGGAGGTCGCCAACATTGATCACGAGCCCGCCGGGAAGTGGTGGCACCGTCACCCACCCGGATCCTTCCCGTTGAACCTGCAACCCACTGATGTTTTTTTGGTAAAGGATTGTGAGAAGGGTCGAGTCTGTGTGCGGGGCAAGACCCATGGCCCGATCCGGATCCGGACAGCTCGGGTAGGAGTTCAATTGCAAAGCAGCACAAGCCTTTTTGATTTGGTCATTTGAACCAGCCCATTTGATGTCATCCTTTGTAATACCGAGAGAATCTAACATGAGCCACATTAGCTTTCCCGCTAGGTTTTTCATGGTTTCATCGTATTGCACGACAATATCACTGAAAACAAAACAAAAAAACCCCCAAAAAACCCAAAAATTGAGGAGTGTTAGCAAAAATCATGCCACTATAGACTAATAGACAAAGAGATTTCGAACATCATAACAAACAAAAACAAGTGGATTCGTTGCAATAGATTCTCGACACTCTCCTAATCTTCAAGGTGGGTCCATAGCTCTCATTATGATCTTTGCTAAATGCATTAATTAGGATAAGAAAATGGTCTTATAATTATTTGGCCATTAGTCCTGTCACCACAAAAAATACCAAAAAAGTCCTTTTCTCTTAGCTAGAAATTAAATAAAGAAAAACAAAGATGAATGAAAGGAGAAGAGAGATGAAGGTAGCTAGTCTAGTTTATAATTTTAATATATATATATATATATATATATAGTTTTATAATATAGAGAACACGAACACGTGCATGAGGATGTGTTGATACCAGTATTTGCCGTAATCTTGGGGCCATAGCTGACGAAAATGTTCGAGAGGGGATCCAAGGATTGTGAAGCCCTCAGACCACATGAGTTTGGGGAAGAATGAGGAGATACGAGCGACGCCATAGCCAGAAACGCCGTCAGGGGAACGAGCTGCTTTAAGCTTTTGGTGAGAAGGAAGAGAGAAAAGGGTTTGGCCAGTTCCATGAATGTCATCAAGGAGGCTTATGGGGATGCCATGGTTTACAATTTGAAAGACACCCCAAGTTTTGCATGCATGGCCTATCAGCTTTGAAGCATTTGGGTCATTGAGATCAATAACAGGGACAGTTTCCTTGATGCTATAATTGGAAGGGTAAGCATGATCGTCAAGGTGTGTCCAAGTGTAAGATTCAGGGAGTTCTTGTAGGGAGTCGAAGTCGGGGTGCTTGTGGTAAACGGGAACGGGGTGGGCTCTGTATGCTTCTGAGAGTGAAGGCATAGTGTCAAAGAAAAAAAAGAAAAGAATGAGCAAGCAATATTAGAGAGAGTGTGTTGAATAATTAGGAAGAGGGAGTAGCTATTGGTGGTGGTACTTGCAAGAAAATATAGTACCCAAAAGAAAGATAAAGATGAGGTGAGAAACATGATTGTGCCTAGTGAGTATATATAGAGATGATGGGGTAGATCGCGACAATGTTGCCATTGCCCCAAACCGAAAGAAAGATAGATAGAGAGAGAAAGCGGTGTTTTTGTTCATTTCTTATATTTTTTTTTCTCTCAGGGGTGTGTGTTTGGGAGTTTGGAAGAAAAGAGAAAAAAGGGAATCCAAAACAAAAAGTGATAACTGTCACTTGAATCCAAAATTCAAAATCTTAAAGTACTAGTAAGACGTAATTAATTATTTTGTATCTCTCTAATACATCCTATGAACTTGAAGCGTCAATCCAAAAACTTAAACAGGTGAATGACTATCTTTTTAATGATTTATATTATTTTCTATTAAAAAAGAAGGGAAAGAAAATGATGGATATTCTTTTTCCCTTATTTGGATATTAAAAATCTCTCTCGTATCCTTAAATTGGGGTAATTTTAATTTTAAAGGTGAGAAATTTTTTGGAGAGTTTTATAAAAAAAATTTAATTCTCTCTCCATATTTTTTTAAAGAAAATTATACTCTTATGTTACATAAAATTTATCGCTTATGTTACACTCACATAAAAAGATGTGCCTCACTTTTTTTTCTTTTTTCTTTTTTTAAAAATTGATGAACCTCACTTAATTTATCTCACAACATAAGATAACTCCTCTCCTACAACATGAGAAAAGTAAATCTCATTTTTTTAACTCACAAATAATAAAAAAAACATGGGAAAGGTCGTCTAAGTAAAATTTTCCCTTCCCATTTTAACAGTGACTCTCAAACACAACCTTCAGGTGTTGATTGCTGTAGAAGCGAAAGTTTTGAAGGAAAGAAATTATTCTTGATTCCTTTGTTTCCTTTTTGCATTTAAGTGATTGCATGTTACAATATGTTAAAGATATTTGTCAACATTATTTCCAAATATATATATAAGGGTTTGTATTTGTTATTTAACATGACACAACAAATTTTTCTATACACACAACATGTCGTGGGACCCACACTTTTTGAAGAAAAAAGAAAAGAAAAAAATTACGGCACGTAAAACGAATCTCTATAACATTACACAATCACTTTTCCTACAACATAACTCTTATAAAACCCATATATATATATATATTAAAATTATTTGATAATATTTGAATCGTATCTTATAATAATCTAAAGAATCTTAAACGATATTTTAGAAATAATTTACTGGGAAAGGTTATATTGATAAACTTTTTTTATTACAAACTTACAAATTACACTGAGTCTGACTGGTTATACACTTTTGATAGATATATGACCAGTCAGACTCAGTGTAATTTGTATGTTTGTAAGAAAAAAAGTTTATCAATATTACCCCTCCATTATTTCTTTATATATATATATATATATATATATATATATATATATATATATATTATAATTTAATTATTCATTTAATTAAGTTTTGGATTTTAAAATTAATATAAACAAGAATTAATGATTTGTGGCTTTGTATGATATCAAATCACATCATAACGCATGAATCAGTATTTTTTTTTTTTTTTAGTACGTAGGCGAATCAGTATTAATTTTGTATTATTGAGTTTTTATTCTCTATTTTTTTTATTTATTAATTACCTAATAAATTTATATTATTTCAACTGATCTTACATATATATCCTAAATATATGAATATTAAATTACTTGTACGAATAAATCAAGAATGTTATAGAATTAATAATATAAAAAAAAAACAGTGCAAATAGAATTTTATTTTTTATTTTTTTTAAAAAAAAAAAGTGTTTAGAAATTGGACAAGGGAAAGAACAAAAAAGGAAAGGACCATCTTGTCCTCTACATAAAATGAGGAAAGCAAAGGCATCTCAACCTCTCAATTCACAACTCCAAGGATTCGACGAAAGAGTAGGGCCCCTAGCTCAACATGTGCCTTTGTCTTGTCCTCAAGTAGAAAAACATTTAAATCAAACTCTTCCAACTTGGTTCTGATTTATCTCATTCGCTATACGACAATAGTCACAGTGCCCCCATTTTGGTTGGTTGCCATCTTGACCAAATTGCCCATCTCGAAATTATATTATCCAATATATACGCACCGTATTGTTATAATTCCTTGGACAATAATTTACTTACGGTTTCGATTTGACATATTAGACCATTCATTACAGTCCTATAACTTTTTTGTACTCAATGGATGTTTGTGTAGAATTATGCTTTCAAAAGTTAAAAGCTTTGTACGAAGAAGACAATAATAACACATAATTGAGCAACATACTTATATACACAAAATGGTAATTTAGCCCTTAACAATTATAAAAAAAATGAAAATACTAACAATAATATTAAAAATAAATACAACAAAAGTAGAAATGAGTGGACTGGCTGGTTGTTCTTCCCTGTGCCTTACACTTGTATTTGTATGTATGATCATTTTCATGAAAAACCAGTAAAGTTTCTTTTGGTATTTTGCGGATAGGAGGAGTGTTTTCCCTGTCCCATGTGCCTCAAGTGGCCTTATTGATATTCAGCAACGTAACTCGTTTGATAAAACTACAACAAATATGTGGTTTGTCCCCATAATATAACCAAAGCAATTTCTCTTTTCTTTTCTTTTTCTTTTTCTTTTTTCGATTTGAAAAACCTAAGTCCCTCACCCCCTTCTTTTTTTAATAAGTACCTTTTTTCGAAGGAGTTATGTTCATCTAATTTTCTGTTTTGTACTTTTTTTTTCTTTGGTTCCCCAATATATCATGCATTGCGCGCCACCTATATATAATGCATATATATATATGATGCCATTGATGAATTAATGACATAGGATGAACAGTGATGGCCCTCTTCTTGTAATTGCTCACCACATGACTAGCATTCATGGGACATGGGCTCGTGTATGTTCACATTTAACATCACACATAACATTCATTATAATTCTCCTTCTACGTGCACATGCAGTTCACGTGGTTCAAACATGGTGAGGTCGGGACCGTTTGGGTCGCTAATGAACCCACTGTTTTTATAGTTTATATTATACATGCATGGCCACTCAACTCAAAAAATAAATAAAATAATAATTAAAACATACAATTTTATGCACCGAAAAAAGCATAAACTAGATATATCTATCTACTCAATCTTGTAGTTTTATGAATCCAAGGTTATGCGACATGATTAAGAATATATCCAGGAATCTAACTCTTTTAATTAATTAATGTACGTATGCATGTGAATTAATTAAGATGATGACGGGTGAACTTAAAGTTTTCAAAATATAAAAATAAAAAGGCCGGCATGCTACAGAGTGAAATGTGCATAAGAAAATTTTAATGTATATATATGGACGGCAAAATATTGAGAATTGAGATTTTTGTATTTTTTCTACTTTGTATCATATTTTTGTATTTTTTAAATTAAATAATAAAAAATTAATAAACAAGAGAGAAGTTTTAGAGAAATAAGAGGGATTTTTTTTTCTAAATTTTTAATGTTCAATTAATTAAAGAGTTTGAAAAGATTCATGCAACTGAACAAAGTATTGAATCCAAAATATGGCGGTTTCGTGCATGTGAGATAACTTCTTTAGTAAGATTATAAAGGGTTCGCTTTTTCTGCAGCAGATAAGTTATCTGCAGTAAGTCCAATACGACGTCGTTTTGGGACGGAAATCATGGTGTATTTGTAATTTTAATTTATTTCAGGGTTATAATAGTCTTTATATCTATAATTTTTTAAGATTTCAATATCAAAACGACGTCGTTTTGGTAATAAATGCAGATAACTTATCTGCATTAACTGAAACATTTTTCCCAATTATAAAATATCTAATCAGAATAGATAGGTTCAAAACAAAATAATACACTTCATTCTAATGATACAGGATAAAGAACATGCATGGTTGAACGTCTTCCTAATATGTCAAAGCAAAGTTTCTTATGGCGGCATACCAATCCTAATCGAAGGCTCTACTTCGGCCTCAAAGATTACCATATTACTAGGCATGCATCACAGGTTCAAATATTTGAAGACTTCTTAAAGATTTGAAAAAACAATTTAATCATTTAATAATATAAGAAATATTTGTCTTATCAAGTTTCGAACATAATTTATGGCATTCGAAATCAAGTAGGGGCAAAATGGTCAATCAATCTTATATATCTCATCAAAGTTTTTTCTTTCTTTCCTTTTTATTTCTTTTTCATTTTTAAATAAAAAAATAAAAAAGAAATCAGCGAATCCCTATTAGGATCTAGAGGAAAATGTTAACAGCACACAAGGAAATCAAACGCCCCACTCTACAGACATCTCTGATTTTTAAGATTAGGAAAGATATCAATCACCGAGGTTAAGGCTCAACGGAAAAGTTCAAATATAAAGGAAAGACAGATTTCAAAAGAAGCTAATGTTGACGTGAGTTGTGAATTAAGATTAAATTAGAGAAATTAAAAGATTGTTTGGGAGTTCAATTTATAATTATGGAAATGATATTAATTAGGCTATAATTGGGGAATGTAATTACGAGATGCTATGATATCGGGGGATTTAGTTAGGCTATAATTAGAATTCCTTAATATGGACACATGTTCATATAAATGCAAATTTGAATTTTGAAGAAATAAAGACATAATTTTTATCTAGATTTAACGGCAAAAACTTATGAGTATGGGTATTGGGTATACTAATTATTTATTCACAAACACAATTAAATATATAATAGTTAATTATCTTGCATGGACAATTAACAAGCAAGTGTCAAATTGTCTTAAACTATGTTAATTTCCTTCTATAGATAAAATAGGTTAGTTAGTATTTTTATATAGAATTTAAAATAAATTTATCCGCTTACCAAAAAAAAAAAATTATCCATTTAATTTAGAATTCTTTACACTATTATTTTCAATGAGTAATTTTTTTTTTCTAAACTTGAAGCGTAAAAAACATATCAGCAAAGAACACTTTATTTTGTGCTGGAATTATACTTGTAAAGAATGAGCAGATAATGTTCGAAATTTTTTAACATTACTTATGTATAAAAATTCTTATAATCTCTAAACAATTAACTCTTCCCAGATTTTAAACTTAATATTAGATATTTATGTTGGAGAGAATCTTTATTTTAGGTTGTGAATTCATGTAGGGTTGACGGAATTTACGGATATGTCTATTTTAATTAAGTTGATGCTAATTTACGCTATGCGGTATAGTTTTCAATTTATATAATAAATGGAATTATTGTTTCTTGTGTCACTGAATGGTCAAGTCATGATTAAACTACGTTATTTTGTTTATTTGTTTTCTTATATTAATTGATTTAACTTTAAATAATTATGATTTTATTTCTCTCTCTCTTTCTTTATCACCATTGATTCATCTTTGTACGATTATGATTTAGTGACAGGACAAAAACTTATATTCAGTGACTTGACACTCATAAAACCAATAAAAAAATTATTTTTAAATTTTATTGTATGTTATACAAATCTCATATTCTCCATTGTATCCAAAAAAAATATCCCATATTTGAGAGAGAAAATAAAATTGATTTCCAAAATTAAAAAATAAAATTGAAACAAAGGGTTAAGGACCGTAGTGCTGTAGCACAAAGCGTTCTGTATAACATTACTCTTTAATATCTACTGTTTTAGTTCCTTAATTATTTATCTTGATTTCTTTTAATATGGCAAAAGTATGCTAGATAATGGTTTTTCTTGGCCTTTACATGCAAATTAACATAATATTGTTATTTTATAAAAGGAATCACATTATTATAATAACGAAAAAACTCACTTATGGTATGAATTTGTAGTGTTTTTTTAAAATGTTTTACTGGCATAAAATATTTTAATTAAATAAAATATACATTTCGCAAATGGCCTATTTATGGGTAGCCCATATACTTTACACACACACACACAAAAAAAAAAGCGCGATAAATCCAAAAAAGTTTTGAGTCATATAGGATCCAATTTTGGAGAGATCCCACCATGTTTAGCTTTCTACTTGCAGCGTATTATTTTGATAAAGAATGTAGCACGATAAAAGCAAGATGCTTCCTGTTTCTACGTAATTGGGTCGCATCTTTCTATTCATTCGTAAGCCTAAGAAGCTATACATCTATATATTGCTTAAGATTGATGTGCCTACCCTATTACGTTAATAATCATAGCGTTACCAAAGTTTAAAAATGTTCACGATAACTGATCAGGTAGTCATGGAGTAATTATATATTTTGATCAATTTCAAGATTATAGCAGTACACGCACAACTATATATGTGTCTATCAAGGGAGAAGAGTTAATTAATCTTGACTATTCAATATATAAATGATTAAAGTTATAGGTAAATAAAATAAGGGGAATGAAGTGTTGGAGGAGAAACTCTTCCCTTCGTGTAGATATAAAGAAACGTCTCATTTCACTTTTTTTTTCTTCAATTTGGTAGGTCCAACAATTTTTTGTTTTTGTAGAAGAATTAAAAGTTTCTCATGTGACAAGAAAAACTTATAACCATAAAATTAAAATTAATTTTTTTTTTTTAAATTGTTCCAAGGGTATCCTTCATTCGAAAGCCAAGAACTAATCCCCTTAAAGAAAATCTTTTTTTTTTTTTTTGAAAAATCTTTGATATCGTATTGTTTTATTTTTCATAACCAAATAAAACATAATTAATTGCACATTTTACATTTTTTTTATTTTTATCTTACCTTTCACCATTTATTAGTTTAGGGGAAGGATCCGTTTACAATTTTTTTTTTTACCAATTACACTGAGTATGATCAGTCATACACTCTTGATTAAAGTATGACTGGTCATACTTAGTGTTATTTGTAAACAAAAAGTTTATAAATATAACCTTCCCTATTAGTTTATGGGTTTTATAATTCTCATTCAACATGAGAATTCAAATTTTCCTACACACCCTTCGATTTCCGTGCTGACATGGGTCCTACATATAATTTTTTCTAACACATGGGTCCCACATGTTTTTTATCTCTACAACATGAGAATTGAATTCTCATTCAACATAGAAAATCAAACCCCTTAGTTTATATATATACATTGAAGGGGAGGTTATACTTACTACTTTTTTTTTACTATCTCTTACTATTAAATCTTAACCGTTGATTTCAGTCAATCTAACGATTGTAATTTATTAAGAATTAATAATTAATTAATAAATTTAATTCAATAAATTATAACGGTTAGATTGACGGGAATTAATAATTTTAATTTAATAAAAAAAGAAAAAATAATAACTATAATGTTTCCATACATTCAAATGGTTTAGCTTACGTATTTTCTTTGTTTTCTTTCCACTTTCTTATTGGCACATATATAGAATTTAGAAAGTACAGAAAAAACAACTATTCAGCCCATGTCTTTAATACTGAATGGATCAATAAAAACTTTGGTTGACGATTAATGACTCCAAATGTATGCTAACCCCTTCCCCTTTCCAAAAAATTTAAAATAAAAAATAAAAATAAAAATATCCTTATTATAGGAAAATCAACTTAATTTTGTCCTGATTTGAAAAGCCAACATAGTGGAAAGGAAGTCCACAATAAAGTTGGTCTAATTTACTATTACGGAAAGAAACTGATCAATTGTTAATGGTTGCAAAATTTCCACTGTCATCCAATCATATAGACCAAAGTGAATTCCCAGATAGGCTTCACTTTGGAAAACAAAATTGAAAACTCCACTAGTGCATAGCCCTGGCATACCTTCAAAACCAATTCAAGCGACATTAATATAGACAATATGCTACCTTCTGTGGGTACAAAAATGCACATATACATGTCTTTCTTTCTTTTTTCTATAACTCATCCTTCAACCGACAGTTAAAGACTAATTTTTTTGAAACAGGAGATCATATTAAGTGGATAAACCTCTTTCAACAAAGCTTTTCTACACACGACCAAATATTGAATCTCTCTCAGCATGCTTAAGGAGCCCAACTATCCACTAATTAACTATGTTGGGCTTTGTTGGTTATATGTCTTGGTTAATAAGGAAAAGTATCTTCTCGTGGTAGCTCAATTTGTGTATGAGAGCTAGCAGATGGGGTAAGAACATGTGTTCAATCCTCTCCAATACCATCTTTGACAGAAGTTTAAAGCCTTGATTCTGGACCCGCCCCGAACATAACAGGATTGCCTCCTGTGAAAAATACTTGTGATTTATCCAAAAAATATATATAAAGATGAAACAACAATAACGATTTTGTAACTACTTATTTCAATATATTTTTTCTCTCTCTTCTCTTTTCACTATTGATTCAATTCTTTGTATGATTATGATTCTCTCACATGACCGTATTATGTTACATAAGACATAGGAGGATCGACTCCCAACCCAACTAAGTATTACTATTAATATACAAGCAAATATACGCCTGAGTAACTTTCAGATAAAAAATCCTTCAAGTAACTAGTTATGGGAGGCGTTTGATAGAGGATAAAAAAAATTTGTGCTCGGGAATCATGATTTTCAAGAATATTGTAGGAAAGTGAATCTTTCGAGAATGTTATCAAAAAGTTATTTGGTAGACTAAAATATTACCAAAAATATTGGCTCAAGATTACTGAATATATATTTGGTTATTGTCAAATATTACTGAAAATTTGAGGTAATTTTATAAAATTATCCTTTATAATTCAAAACATTTGCAATTTTAAATTAAAATAGAAATTTTACACATTCATCCAACATTGATAGGATGCTACCAAAAGTGTATCATAAATTTCTCTCCTTTCAATGTTTCATCTTGAAAGAGAAACAATGAAAATCCATAGGAGATAGTTGACAGGATGCTTCTGGTATTGAAAAGTACAAATTAATTTTCTAGGCATTGAGGTTTCATGGTAAAATTTTATTTTGTGAGATTGCTCTGGATATATACAGGATGTGGCAACCTTAAAAAAAAATTGATATTGATTAGGTGGAATTGGAGGGTTGTGCCTCGGGTTCCATAGGAAGTTATAGGGGAATTTCATGGTGCTTCGTGGTATAAATTAGACGGAAATGGAAAAAAATTATGAACTCAAAGTTGATAATTTAGCGTTCAATTTTTCAGAGAGAACGTCAAATCAGTTTTTTCAAAACTTAATCTCAAAAGCTTTTCCTCGGGAAAGATTCTTGCATGAAAAAGTGAAGCAAATGAAAGTAAAATGTAAGAAGAGACGAAGAGAGCAACAGAGAAAATAGTTAGGGCATAACTGTTTGAAAAGTTAGTCAATATTTTTTCATCATGTGAGATTTTTAGAATATCACCTCTGAGGTGATATTTTTCATTGAAAATTTTGTTCACAATTTAAAATTCCGAGAAAGCTAAAAACCACAACAATTTTCAAACTTCCATATATCAAATCTGAATATCTGGAATTCCCAACCTAAATTTAATGAGATTTTAAATTTTATCCTTTTACCAAATACCGCATAAGTAATTATCTAAGGGAATCTCTGCCAATTATAAATCTCAGGCATGTCAGAATCACTGGCGCTCTGACAATAATATTGTAGTAATTCCCACTTTAAAAAGAAAAAATCAATAACCTGTGTCGTGGCTTAACATATCACAGCATAAACATTTGCATTTTTCATGGGATAGGATCCATTTACAAACTAGAATATCTGGTGAGATATGGAATCAGCAACATCTCAACAACTCCAAACAGCCAAAGGGTATAAGATAAGGATCACATCCCAACAGAAGGAGGTGGAATCCTACTACAATTGGGGGATCTCAAAAGGCACAAGCCTAGGAAGGTAATCTTATAAATAAGAGCCTATGGACCCCAGGTAAACACTCAGAATACATTTACTACTTTCACCCACGCTGTGCACACACCCACGCCTTGGCTATAAGCCTATTGCTTGTGCGCAGTGATTGGGACCTCGGCTATAAGCCTAGTATACAGTTGATATACACTATCTCTGAGCGCATACCTTACGGTATAGCAATACGGTCTATCCAGGACCTAACATTGGCGCCGTCTGTGGGAAACGATAAATTTCGACTCCCATTCCACGATGACGAACACACGTTCGACGTCTAGTACCTCCCAAATACCACCGCGTCAACCACAGTCTCAGCCTTACGGCATGCCTCAACACCAATCTGCACTAGAACAGCCCCAATTGGAAGCAAACCCGGTGCTGGTTGAGGTACAGGTCGGCGAGGTCGGAACACAAGGACCGACTCCCAGACCCCAGCCGAGTGCAACAATTGCTGCGGTTCGTCCACCTTCACACAGTGAGCAACCAAACGTGACAAACATGGCCATGGAAGCAATCCTTCAAAGGTTGCAAGAGATGGAAAACAGATTCCTGACCCAGCAGCGTATGGATGCCCAAAGGATGGCGACATTGGAGGCCGAACTGAGGACCTTGAACGCGGAAGGCCAGACTAGGGGAGCCGGAGGGGTCGTAAACGACCGACCTCAGCAGCAACATGCTGAAGGCGTACATCAGAACGCTGAAGGCATCCAGCATCAGAATGCTGAAGGCATCCAGCATCAGAATGCTGAAGACCTCCAGCATCAAAATGTTGGAGATCGGCCTAGAAGGCGCGGCAATGCTGGCGATGGAGGACCGCGGCAACAGAACGTGGCTACAGTCGAAGGAAACGCGCAGAATGGGCAGAACCTTAACCTCGGTAACAACCGGATGGTGGTGGTCCGAACGACAACTAGGACGAAAATTATCTGGAGGATGAAGAGGCTAATGATAGCCCATTCACTGAGAGGCTCATGAACTTGGCCATACCGCCGAGATTTAAGAGCACCAGGATACCTCCATACGACGGAAGTCAGGACCCAAAAGCCCATTTAGAGGCTTTTAAAACTGAGATGCTATTCAACGGGATTACTGGACCTATTAAGGCCAGGATCTTTGCGACAACACTGTCTGGTCAAGCAATGACCTGGATAACCAGGCTCCCTAGGAACTCAATCGACTCATTTGAAGACCTAGCTCGGACTTTCCGACTTAACTTTGCAACAAGCAAAGTACATCCGATGCCAGCCTATGCTTTGGGAAGAATCCGGCAGAAGGAGAACGAATCGCTGAGGAAGTACCTCGATCGATTCAAGGATGCCACCCTCAAGGTACGAGGGTTAACTGAAGCAGTGCACCTCCACTTAATCATTTCGGGATTGGATGGCGACTCCCCATTGGCGAGATCTATCTATAAGAACCCGGTGAATGATCTGGAGGAGTTCATGAGAAGGTCGGACAAATACATTGACGTGGAGGACATGCAAAAGGTTTATGTCGAATCACGAGGACGAAGCCCTACACGTCGGAGCCCGAGTAAGAAAAACAACAAAGACCGGGACCAGAAGGGATCCAAAAAAGCAAAGGACACTCGTGATAAAAGGTCGAAAGACCGATCACCAAGGAGGAGGTATGACGATTATACACCTTTGAACGTGTCCAGATCCAAGATATGGAAAGAGGTAGCACAGACCGAAATCCGCAATGTCGAGAGACCTCGACCCCTCAAAGCCAAGTTCGGATTAGATAGAAGCAAATATTGTGCATTCCACGACCAAAACGGTCACTTTACGGATGATTGTTGGGACCTTCGAGATGCAATTGTAAAGCACGTCAGGGAGGGAAAATTAAAGCAGTATATCATCCGAACACAGGGCAAGAAAAATAATAAGCGCAAGCAAAGAAGCCGAAGCCGAAGTCGAAGCCCAAAGAGAGAGGATCGAAAGGACCAAAGACAAGACCGACCTGCCAAAGAAAAATAGGTCGATGAAAAGGACGAGGCTTTTCCTGAAGCCGAATTCGAATGCAACGTGATAAGTGGAGCTCTAGGTGGGGGAGGAGACTCGGCTAACGCTAGAAGAAGGTACTTAAAAGAGGTCATGTCTGTAAGAGACAGGCCGACATTCAAAGGAAATGACAGCAAACCGGCTCCCCCGAGACTGTTCTTCACTCTGATGGATTGGTGATCACCGGAGTGCTAGTCAATTGCCGAGTGAAGAGAATCTTTATTGACCACGGAAGTTCAGCTGACATAATTCTCTGGGATGCTTTCCAGAGGATGAACCTGGACGAGAAGGACTTGAAACCATGCGTCACCGAGCTGGTCGGGTTCAACGCAGCGGCGTCCCCTTCAAAAGGCTACATCGACCTAAAGTTGACCTTGGGAACGAAGGACTCGTTCCGAGCTGGAAGGGTTCGTTTCGTGGTGGTGGACACCTCGTCTTCCTACAACGTGATCATTGGTCGGCCCACAATCCATGAATGGGATATGCTGATCTCCACAAAACATCAAGCATTGAAAAAACCTAATATGAACAACGAGATCGTCACCATAAGAGGTGATCAAGAAGAATCAAGAAAGTGCTACTATGAGACTCTACGAGTCCATCATGGAGGTCCATCATCTCCACCTCGGCTTAAAGAAGGAGGAACTAAGGACCAATCACTGAAGGCATGCAGAAGAGAGGTCAACTTGGTTGAACTCGATGTAAGAGAGGAGCTCTTGGTACCTCGTCCATAACCCCAAGGAGAGTTGGAGGATGCCGATATTGCGAAAAACGGTAAAGGACACACCAAGGTGGGAAAATACCTTAAAGGCGACTTCAAAGAGGTGCTGGTTTCTTTTTTAAAGGAAAACCGTGATGTGTTTGCTTGGAAAGCTTCAGAAATCCCTGGAATAGACCCAACCTTCTGCTGCCACAAGCTCTCCATGTACCCTGGTTCACGGCCAGTATCCCAAAAGAAGAGGAAGATAGGGTCCGACCGACGTCATGCTTTGAATGAGCACGTCGACGAGCTGCTAGCAGCCGGATTCGTTAGCGAAATACAGTATACCACTTGGTTGTCTAATGTGGTGATGGTAAAGAAACCAAGCGGGAAATGGAGGATATGTGTGGACTACACCGACCTCAATAAGGTCTGCCCAAAGGACTCATACCCCATGTCGAGCATTGACCAGCTAGTTGACAATTCTTCAGGATTTCAGCTACTTTCGTTTATGGACGCGTACTCTGGGTACAACCAAATTCCACTACATCCCGACGACCACGAAAAAAACGCCTTCATGACTGAGAAGGGCAATTTTTGTTACAACGTCATGCCTTTTGGCCTCAAAAATGCAGGGGCGACATATTAGCGGATGATGAACCGCGTTTTTGGAGGGCAGATTGGAAGAAACCTAGAGGTATACATCGACGACATGATTGTCAAGTCGTTGCAAATGTCAGCACATATAAATGACCTCAGGGAAACTTTTGAGCAGTTGAGAGCTCACAGGATCAGGCTGAACCCAGCAATATGCGCTTTTGGGGTACCAGCTGGAAAGTTCCTGGGCTTCATGCTTACCAACCGAGGAATAAAAGTGAACCCCGACAAGTGTAGGGTCGTGCTTGAAATGAAGCAGCCCGAAAGCAAGAAAGAAATTCAACAGCTCACAGGACGTCTTGCGGCCCTGACCAGATTCTTTCCTAGATCGGTAGAAAAAGCTTTGCCTTTCTTCAAGCTCCTCAAAAAGGAAGCCAAGTTCGGATGGGGAGAAGAATGCAAAAACGCATTCTAAAATATTAAGAATTGCATGGCCACTCCTCATGTACTGTCCAAACCAGAGCCCGGAGAAACGCTGATCTTGTACTTATCAGTTGGGGAAGAGGCCTTCAGTGCCGCCCTGGTACGGGAGACTGACAAATCACAGCAGCCGATCTACTTTGTAGGTCGAACCTTGCAAGGGCCTGAGCTTCGTTATCAGAAGCTCAAGAAAGTCGCATTCGCACTGCTTACCACGGCAAGGAGGCTCCGACCTTTCTTCCAGAGTCACCGAGTTATTGTGCGAACGAATCAGCCCATCAGGCAAGTCCTCCACAAGCCGTACCTCGCTGGCAGAATGATAAACTGGGCAGTCGAACTCTCTGACTTTGACATTGCGTATGAGCCCAGGCAGGCGATAAAGTCCCAAGCGCTAGCCGACTTCATCTTGGAGCTAACCCCATCCAATGAAAAGGGAAAAGGGAACGAAGATCTCTGGACAATACACGTAGATGGATCGTCCAACTCCAAGAGGAGCGGAGCCGGGGTGATCATTGAGACCCCGGAAGGAGTGTCCATTGAGCATTCACTTCACCTGGCCTTCCCGACTTCTAATAACCAAGCTGAATACGAGGCATTTATTGCCGGGATCGTGCAAGCAAAAGAGCATGGGGCCAGAAAAAAAAAATGAGTGATTCGCAGCTGGTTACCTCACAAGTTGAGGGAAAATATCAAGCCAAGGGTCCTCTCATGATGAATTACCTCCACCAGGTCAAGGAGCTGCTAGCCGAGTTTGACGAGGTGATAATCCAATACATACCTCGGAACGAGAATAATAGGGCCGACATCTTATCCAAACTTGCCAGCTCAAAGGGCCCAGGAAATCATCGCACTGTGATACAACAGAGCATCTTGGAGCCGACGTGTGTGATGGTGATAACCGAGACAGAGGATTGGAGAAGGCCCATAGTGGCCTACCTGGAAAAAGGAATCCTGCCAGACGAAACGCAAGAGGCCAGAAAACTCGTGAGGAATTCGGCCTGTTTCACCATAATAGAGGGGCAACTCTACAAAAAGGGTTTCTACACACCCATGCTGAAGTGCCTAGGCAACAATGAGGTTGAATACGTGCTGGTCGAGATTCATGAGGGCATAAACGGGCATCACATGGGAGGAAAAGCCTTGGCCAGAAAGGCACTAAGGGGAGGATACTATTGGTCAACTATGGAGGCGGACGCGAAGGAGCATGTCAAAAAGTGCGAAAAATGTCAGAAGCATGCGCTGATCCTTCATGCACCCCCAGAAGAGCTGCAAACTATTACGGCTCCATGGCCATTCTTCAAATGAGGGATGGACCTACTGGGACCTTTTACTGTGGCTGAAGGTCAACTCAAGTGGTTGATAGTGGCTGTCGACTATTTCACCAAGTGGATCGAGGCCGAACCCCTCACCACCATTACCTCGGCAAGGATACGGAGATTCTTTGAAAGAAACCTCATCAGTCGATTTGGGCTTCCTGCCGAGATAATAACAGATAACGGAACACAGTTTGCTGACAAAAAGTTCTCAGAGTTGATGACCGACCTCAAAATCACACATCGATTTGCGTCAGTTGAGCACCCTCAGACTAACGGACAAGCCGAGTCTGCCAACAAGGTGATCATCAACGGGTTGAAGAAAAGGCTCTTTGAAGCCAACGGCAATTGGGTTCAGCAACTACACCTCGTCCTATGGGGTTACAGGACAAGTACCCAATCTACCACGGAAGAAACCCCCTTCAAGCTGACATATGGGTGCGAGGCCATGATTCCGGTGGAAATCGGTGAGCCGTCCTGGAGGAGGGTACAGAGGTTACAAGGAACCGAAAGCCAAAACAAGGAAGCACTCCTTGTGGAACTCGACCAACTGGATGAATGCAGGGAGAACGCCAGATACAAGAATATGATGGCCAAGCATTTGGTTACGGCCAGATTCAATAAAAAAGTCAGACCTCGGTCATTTCAGAGCAGCGACTTAGTCCTGCGTAGAGCAGACATCGGCAATAAAAATGCAAGAGATGGAAAGCTCGCCGCAAACTGGGAAGGTCCCTATAAGATCAAAGATAATCTGGGAAAGGGAGCTTACACTTTGGAAACTATCTCCAAGAAACTAGTAAAGAGGACTTGGAACGCGGACAAGTTGAAGGTCTACTATAGCTAGGTCTCATGTTCGAAGTTCGAAATAGGAAGACGAGCTCTTAAGCTCGGTCAATAGTTAGAATTATTTCTACGCAAATAAGGCGAGCTATTAAGCTCAGTCAATAGGTAGATTTATTTCCAAGCAAATAAAACGAGCTTTTAAGCTCAGCCCTTGTAAAGAGATTTCGTTGGAATGCAAATAAAAAGAGCAGTTACTTAATTTATGTTATCTATGCATATCGATTTCCACGCAAGTAATTGAAGGCTCAGGAGCTTCGTGGCCGAAAAGGAATAACAATTTTGTTGACGAACAAAAGAATAATCCTAGGTCGGCTAAAACTCGACGAATTATAAGCCGATTACGACAAGATCGAAATAGAGCTTCAAACTATAAGTAAAAAAGAAGCAACGATCTCGGCAAAATGAAATTAAAGACATAAGATTCAAAAAGCCGACCCAAAGCGGCAATTATGTCCTAATAATGTAAAAAAAAAGGGGGGGGGGGGCTCAAAGACCCCGTAATCAAAAATAACATAAGAAGGTCGGCATTCCGACCCCTTCATTCTTCAGCAGGAGATGAAGCGGCAAGAAATTCGGATCTGACATCCCCCCCACCAGTGGACTCCGCATCAGGGGTTCCAGGGACTATGATGTCGTCCTTAACCTCATAGGCCACGTCCATGCCATCCACCACCATGCCAGGATTCAAAACCTGAGCCTGAGCAATAGCGTTGTCAAAAGCTTGAATAGCGGCCCTAGCAACCACGGCTTTAGCCTCTTCAAAGTCGGCCTGCAGATCTAAAAGTTGGGCATCCTTTTCGGCAATAGACTCCGAGAAGGACTCCTTCTCGGCACTCAAGTCATTAGCCTTGGCGGTAACCACCTCCAAGTCCTTCTTAGCCTTATCTAGCTCTGAGGACAACTCTTGAACTCTGACCTCCAAAGTTGACTTAGACCTGCTCAGCTCCTCCACCTTGGTAGTGAGAGATGAGTTAGAAGCAATAGACAAGTCGAGGCTCTGATTGAGATCCTGAAAGGTTGAAGCAACGAGATCGTCTTCAAAGAATCCTCCTCCATCCGTGCCAGCCTGGCCCTCACAGTAGAGGTGAAGCCCAAACCTCCAATGAGCCCAGGAGGAGGCTTTAATACGGCCCTAAGACGGTCTGAAACCTCCGTTCTCCATAATTCCCCGGGCTCAAGGGTGATCAAACTCCCTTGAGGAGCGGTAGGAGGAACTGAAAGTTGTGACAAAGGAGGAGTCTGGGCACCAACCATGGTCACTCTGACGCCGGCCGAGCTCCCGCCGAGTATGGAGTCTATCCGCCTCTTCTTCGAAGCCTCCGACTCGAGAGGGGCAGTTTCTTTCGACTTACCCTTTCCGCCCTTCTTGGGCAAAAATTTCATGTATTCAGCAGAGTTCATGCTGACTGCAAAAGGAAAAGCAAAGTCAGAATATAGGTTATAAATCTGCAAGACAAGGTCATCTACAATTAAAAACAAAATGAGCTACATACCAAGCTCATAAATGGCATCCTCCCCAAACTTATCTACAATCCGACTCAAGTCAAAAGCGCCAAACTCATCGGTATATTCAATAAGAACTCGGACCGCCAGAAGTTCCGAGCTGGAAAGTGCAGATAAGGGGATATCATAGTCTTTTGGAGGCCTCTGATAATGTTTCTGCGTCCAATATAATTCAAACCGAGATGATATTCCGCCGTCGTCAAGCCAACTCTCGGCAAACCAAGGAAGGGACTCGGAACGAGATACCACCTTAAAGTAGGCATCCTTGAAGCCCTTGAAAGATTGGGAGTAAGGAATAAAAATCCTCCTGCCTGGGGTACCTCGTAAGGTAACCCACCCTTTCTTCTCCTTAGACTCGGCGCCAGTACGGAAAGTATACACATCAAAGAAGAAGAAAAAGAGAGTAACAGTGCAGGGGAGGTACAGGTAGGCACACACCTGCTCAAAACCCCGAACGAAAGCCCATGAATTCGGGTGAAGTTGCGAGGGTACAACCCTAAGACGTCGGAGAACCGACATCTGAAAGTTTGTAAAAGGAAACCGGATACCCAATTTGGTAATGAGATCCCGATAGAAATAGAAGAAATGGGGCTCGTCCAATATGGGACCTAAGCATACCGGAAAGTCGTCGGGTGGGAGAAGATCAACCCCATTGGGATCTCCCGCTGGGAGCTGGGCAACCTCGGCAGAAGACATTGTGGACCGTTTTTGGAGAACCTCGAGAAGGACCCAATCTTGAGCGTTAGACCTGTCCATGACTATATCCCTGGAATACGAAGGACAAAGGTCAGTACACATATCAACCACATCCGACCTTGGATTACCAACGTCGGATTGCAACGAAGACGGACTCCAAGAAGGAGGAATGGAGCTATCCGAACTACTGACAAGATCAACAAATGAGACCCGACTCGATGCACGATCATTTGGGAAGGAAGGTTTGACCGACTTAGGAAAACCTAGCTCGGACGAGGAAAGGCTGGAAGAGCTAGCGCTCAAGTCAAGAGGAGGAATCCGATCCAAAACGTACCTCATACCCGAGACCAGCCTAGAGGATGTCAGTATATACGACAGCGGGACTGGTTCAAGAGAGGAACTCAATCTGGGAGCTGAAGGATTCACTAAAGGAGGACTACTCGTACCAAGGTTAAGTCGGGATTGACGACCCCCTCTTGACCGACCTACTCCCCTCCTACCTCGGCCTCCACGAGAACTATGGCGGCCTCCACGGGGACCGCGGAAAAGCTGTTGACGCTTCTCTTCCTCGGTGTATTCCCTACCAAAAAACCAGTACTGAACACAGCGAGGCAACCAACTCACCACTTCTTCCTCTTCCCTCTCCTGGCCACGTAGACTGGATTCCAGACCATAAGGAGAACTAGGGGAACTCATTATAAACCCCCAAGAACAGGAAAGAAACCCTCAACACTTCGAAGAAGAAAATGTATACCTCACCTTCAAGCTTAAACAGAGGTAACTACTAAATGCAACCTAACCCAACCAAAAAGAGATTCGTAAAAGCAAAGAGAATAGGAAGGTACCTAAACTTAGAAGCAAGGATGATGGGAACTAGACTCAATGCGTGAAAACCTTCACTGGAAGTGAGGAGAGCTCCAAGAGAGTTTATGAAACACGGAACCAGAACTGGAAAACGATTAAAAGCTCACTGCGAAACCAGACGAATGTAAAAGTTTTGAACCCATGTGAAAGCTGGTATTTAAAGGACGACGAATTGCTGGAGGCGCGAAGGCGAAGAGCTTTTCCCAAACGGTTAAGTGATGGAGGGCAAAAAGGGGATTTCACCCTGAATGCATTAAATGCACTTCATCATAACCTGCACAAAAGTAAAGCCGAACGCCCTGCACGATGCATGAACTGCCAACGAGCGCAAAACACGTGGATCGCCTTAACCGTCACAGCAAACGTGACACGAAAGGACAGGGTAAAATAATAAGGCCAAATTTCGATTTCCGAGTTCAAACAACGCCTAGACTTCAAAAGTAGGGAAAAATAGGGCGTAGTTGAAGGGACTTAGAACGTCAACTCGATCCAGCACTAGGAAAGCAAAGCTCAGGTCAATGGTAGCCAAAAGTTCACAATAAGTTCAGAAAAATATCCGACATGCTTACATCCGACTTCAAACACAAACACCATGAAAGGTCAAGAGGCGTGGTGGACGTAATCTCGGCAAAACAACTGAGTCAGAACGCTGACGTCGAAAAACTCGGAAGTCCAAACATTAGAACAATGAACGCGAATAAACTGAATCCGTGATAACACAATGGCACCTCGACATCCCGGACCCCGGAATACCGAGCTGGGGGGCAACTGTTATGGATATGAATATCATATCCCAACTACCTACTAGAATATATGGTGAGATATGGAATCAGCAACATCTCAACAACTCCAAGCAGCCAAAGGGTATAAGATAAGGATCACATCCCAACAGAAGGAGGTGGAATCCTACTGCAATTGGGGGATCTCAAAAGGCACAAGCCTAGGAAGGTAATCCTATAAATAAGAGCCTAAGGACCCCAGGTAAACACTCAGAACACATTTACTACTTTCACCCACGCTATGCACACACCCACGCCTTGGCTATAAGCCTATTGCTTGTGCGCAGTGATTGGGACCTCGGCTATAAGCCTAATATACAGTTGATATACATTATCTCTGAGCGCATACCTTACAATATAGCAATACGGTCTATCCAGGACCTAACAGGAGGGTTGTGCCTCGGGTTCCATAGGAAGTTATAGGGGAATTTCATGGTGCTTCGTGGTATAAATTAGACGGAAATGGAAAAAAATTATGAACTCAAAGTTGATAATTTAGCGTTCAATTTTTCAGAGAGAACATCAAATCAGTTTTTTCAAAACTTAATCTCAAAAGCTTTTCCTCGGGAAAGATTCTTGCATGAAAAAGTGAAGCAAATGAAAGTAAAATGTAAGAAGAGACGAAGAGAGCAACAGAGAAAATAGTTGGGGCATAACTGTTTGAAAAGTTAGTCAATATTTTTTCATCATGTGAGATTTTTAGAATATCACCTCTGAGGTGATATTTTTCATTGAAAATTTTGTTCACAATTTAAAATTCCGAGAAAGCTAAAAACCACAACAATTTTCAAACTTCCTTATATCAAATCTGAATATCTGGAATTCCCAACCTAAATTTAATGAGATTTTAAATTTTATCCCTTTACCAAATACTGCATAAGTAATTATCTAAGGGAATCTCTGCCAATTATAAATCTCACGCATGTCAGAATCACTGGCGCTCTGACAATAATATTGTAGTAATTCCCATTTTAAAAAGAAAAAATCAATAACCTATGTCGTGGCTTAACATATCACGGCATAAACATTTGCATTTTTTATAGGATATGATCCGTTTACAAATTTTTTTTGCAAATTACATTAAGTACGATCGATTGTACACTGCATGATTAAAGTATGATCAAGTATGTCCGATCGTACTTAATATAATTTGTAAGAGTTTATAAGAAAAAAAATTTATAAATATAATCTTTCGCATTTTTCATACGACAACACTTTGCATCAAGTTGTACAAATCGAGAAGCACAAAATTCAAGTTTTGGATTCTGATATGTCACACTACAGTAATGATAGAAGCCTCGGAAGAAGACACCGAGCCATCACGGAGAGATGTGGAAAAAGATAGGGAATTGCACGTGTTTACATGGAGTTGGACCGTCCTATACCTAGTCACTATATCTTAAGTAAAATCAAAGGCGAGTGGAAAAAGAGAGAGAGAAAGAGAAAAATCCTCCTATAGCTAGTGATTTGATCTTAAGTAAAATAAAAGTGATTTAACAAAGAATATAAAATTAAAAATCTCCGCCTACAATTTATTCTTTATACTTTCAATGTAATATTTTACGATCACAATTTATTTAAATGTTGACCACAAAAAAAAAAGCATTATGTTAAATTTTATAACAAAATTATAGTAATTTATTCTGTCAACCAGTGAATTGCATACGTTTTAACTGTAAACGAATGAAGTAGATAATTTACACATTCAATTAAATTACGACAACATATAGTATCAAGTAAGTATTTGGAAAAAATTGAGGCTAAGTTGTTGTTGTTGATATTGTGTGAATTTCACGCTTCAATTTTAAATTTCAGTCTAATTATTTTTCACATATTAATTATAATAATTTAACCGCTTGTATACTTTAAAATTTTTGAAAATTACATTTTCACTTTTTTTATATACAAATGGGAAGTTAATACATATTTTAATACAAATTACTCAAATCTCTCACCACTAGATCAAATCTAGTGGCTTTGAATTTGCATTTTCACTTTCTAAGATAATAATTTAGGCTTCATACAACTTTATTTCTCGATGCTAAGAAATATTTGGCCAGTAAAATATAAAATTAACGTCATTACATGTTACTTTCCAAAAATAAAAACGTCATTATTACATGTTTTGTGTTAATAATATAAAAGTGATTAAAAAATTGTAAAATGTTAAATATTCACCCAGATAAATTGAAAAAATTAAAAATTAAAATAAAACTTCGAGGAATTTTGTCAAAATTATTAAGTTGATATCAATAATTTATAATTATGATTAATGTTTCTCATATCGTAAGAGATAACATTATATTCTATCCACACACTTTGGGTCCATGTATTTTTTTCTCTTTTTTCACTTCACATGATTAATTTGGGCCTATACACTTTTATATGTGTATAGGAGATAAAATTATTTTTTATAATATAAAAAACAATAATCCCTTTACAATTTCACTTTTTTAGAAAGAAGTTTAATTAAGGAAAAAGGAAATTATTATATTTCAAGGGAAAATTGTGTATTATTTTAAAGGAGGTAAAATTGTGTCATTTTAAGTGAGAGCAAGAGGTAGATAAAGGAGGAGAGAGAGTGGACAAAAAATATAAAGGTGTGAGTCCCACCTCTTTGTGAGAGTAAAATGACATAAGTTGTGTAATTTAAAAGGACAAATATTTTTTCCATATTTTAAAGTTAAAACATATTAACGCACAGTTACACTTAACTTATCATTGACGAATCATCAATAAGAATTAAACCAAAACCTTTATTGTTAACGCTATTAAATCCTACTTATTAAGTCAACTCTCAATTTGAATTTGAATGAAGTATTTTAAAATTTACCCCCATGTCAAAATATCGTAAGTACAAAACCTAAAGTTCATACAAAATGCATAACTATCAATTTGCTGGCCAAATTTTTGTCTTCTTATGAATTGATTGGTCATTGTTTTGTTTCCAAATTTGGGGTTATTGATTAAATGGGTTGACTGGTCATTTTTAAACCGGCACAGGTTAATTAGGTCATCCCTCTGTTTGAAAGAAAGAAAGAAAGAAAGAAAGAAAACATGAATTTGGGCTTATTGGGTTTGCCTTCCACTTTTACGAACCACGATACTATGGTATCTCGACAACTAAACAATAAGCGATCTATCGAAGACTCGTGACAATTCTAATGGTTCCCCAATCCCCACGTACTTGATAGTAAGTTTTAAGGGCTTAGTGAGTTCGGCTTCTACTCCTACGTAACGTGTGTGTACCCTATATACCATGATATGTTAGCACGCAACTATATAAGTGATTGAAGACCCATGACAATTCTGATGGTTCCCATTGTACTTGATATTAGGTTAGATAAAAAAAAATGACTATAGATTGGACTTCACTTGCAACTCACTAATCAAACTTCCATGAAGGACATGCCTTTTGACTCATTTCTTCTATGATTCTACCCTCCACCAAGTACGAACAAGATCCATTTCCCCTTTCTTTCGTTACTTTTTCAAAGTTTCAAATATTTAAGATAACTTATATTTACAAATTACACTATATATTACGGGACATATTCAAGTAATATGTATTATTCGTAGTACATAGTGTAATTTATAAACAAAAATTTTGTAAATATAACTTTATTCTTAATGTCTCTCAAAGTTGTTAGCTTATAGGTGTATGGCTACATACTTGAACCATATTTTCTGATTCAGGGTTCTTTACAAGGGCGTTACTCCAATATTTTTCTTGACTACGGTATCCAACAAGCATTTTATTGGGTTTATTGAAAGGGTTATATTTATCTCATTCAACATGAGATAACTCATTTTCCTATACACACATTATAAAGGTGGATCCCACTTTTATTTTTTTTCTCTCCAATCATTTGTGGACCCCTTTTATTATTTTGTTTCACCAACATAAGATACCTTATCTACATCAACATAAGAAAAATACTTCCCTTAATGAAAAATATTTCATTGATTAACTAAATCAATTGATCACCCTGTTTTTTTGCCTAATTCTGTTTTCAACAAATACAAACTTTCGACCTCTTTTATATATGTTAACTTTATGATTGAGCTTTGTCCTATATACCAATACTGTTCAAACAGATGCCATGATGTTCCTGGAATGGTTCTGCTTCAGATGCTTATGCATTCCCTTCCCTGCTATATGGTTATTCAAGTTGTTTGATAATTAAAAACACACTTCATTTTCACATCATTGGTTAATTGATGTTCAGGACTTCAGGGTATAAACTTAATCTACTCAAATTGATTACAGTAGATCAATATATCATTGTCAACCCAAAGCTCCCCAGTTGCTCCATATCTTGTGATGATAACTAAAATTGTATAATGGCTTTGATGACTACATTTGATGATCTTTACCAAGATTTCTTTTATGCTGATTAAAATAAGAAATAGTAAGACAAGAGAAGATAGAATGATCACAGAAGAGTTGTTATATACATTGTCAAATAAAGATTCAACCCTTCAACATGAATTTCATAATTAATCATGGTGGGTCTTTACATTGTAAATTTTATATATATATATATATATATATATATATATATATATATATATATATGGGGTAGGATATTCTTACACCGGTGTAAGAGTTAGAAGTCTTGCACTCAATCTTAACCATTGATTCACTTGTATCCAATGACTCACATTATCAAAAAAATTGAGCCCTTAGATATAAATGGAATCAACGGACGAGATTGAGAGTGTAACTTACACTAGTGTAAAATGATCCTGGCCCTATATATATATATATATATATATGAGATCGGATATTGTAACAACCAAGTAGTGTTACTACCAATGTTACTACCAATCAATTTCACCGTTAGATTGATTATGTTGATCCAACGGTTATATTTATTTTCATCTTTATATGGTTATGATTCCTCATATTTAATACTTTATATTTATTTTCATCTTTGTATGGTTATAATTTCGCATATTTAATGCTTTCACTTTAAATACGGAGAATCATAATGTTACAAAGATGAAAATAAATATAATCGTTGGATCAACATAATCAATCTAACGGTAAAATTTATTTGTAGTAACATTGATAGTAACACTATTTGGTTGTTACAATATCTTTCCCCTAATATATATTTTCCATGTATAATTTAAGAATAAGAAATAATCCAAATTTCGCCGAAATGAAAAGAAGATAAGGATGAAATCTATATATGCATGGGCCGTAACGACAAAATAGCTACGTCCTCCCATGTTTGAAATGTGATTTCATACATCAAGAACCAGATATAAAAATACCAAACAAATTATGTCATATATATTTTTCTACTTAATGAAATAACTATAAAAAAAATCAAAAACAGATCTTCATTGATTGCATACCCTTGGAGATATTTAATTTACTGATGTTTAAAACAGAGAGAAAAGAAATTTCGTTTACTAATATTAATTTTGATTGATTTTATGTATAGCACAACCGCTTCGAAAAGGCCAGCAGCTGGCCTGCAAGATTGGATTGCAACAAAAAGTGATTGCATTGCCTCTACAGAACTCAGAGGGGGCACTGTGTATATAACTATGCCCATTCAGACTGGGCCGTCACCAACTGGCATGGAGTTCAGAACTTTAGATGCGTTACAATGAATTCATACTCCATTTAAAATGTACGGTTATGTTTTTCTCCCGGAGTAAAATATATAAAAAGAAAAATATATCCTCTTGCACACCCATCAAAAACTCAATTTTTTTTTAAGCCTAAAATGCAATATAAAATAGCAAAATAAACTTGAAAAAATCATCAACAATATTTATCCGTGCTACACATCATGTTTTGCTTTGTAGAATTTTGCAACATGAATGAGTCGGTGTAATCAAATTTTTTTATTAATCTTTTTAAAATAAACACAAATTTAACTTTACTTTTTTTTTTCTTTTTCATGACTTAGTCAAAAATCAGATTTATCTAAATTGATTAAAAAATTACTCAAAATCTAATTTTATGGAGGTGAGAGAATATAAAAAATCACTAATTATGCACCAAAACGACATCATTTGGTATAAATGATATAAATTATATCCTTAGATAGATGTTTTTCCCCTAATATATTTATAAATTAAAGTTTGGTTTAGTTTGATTTTATAAATATCCAAGTTTCGTTCCCTTTATCATTTTTTAGTTTTTCTATTTGGGGTAAAATATTGTAACAACCAATTAGTGTTACTACCAATGTTACTACCAATCAATTTCACATTAAATATGGGGAACCATAACCATATAAAGGTAGAAATAAATATAAAGTATTAAATATGAAGAATCATAACCATACAAAGATGGAAATAAATATAACTGTTGTATCAACATAATCGATCTAACAATAAAATTGATTGGTAATAACATTGGTAGTAACACTACTTGATTGTTACAATATCATTTCTCTTTCTATCTTGTGTATATTAGTTTGTTCCATTTTGTTCACTCTCAATATGTGGGATCAATTTATAACGGTATATGAAATAAATAATATTATCTTGATATGTAAATAAAAGTTTTTGGTAAAACTATATATATATTGTTAGAATAAGATTACAATATTATATTACGAAGATATTTTAATTAATAAACTTATAATTATTATTTTTCACAACAAAAACAACAAAATGTTGCTTCTCATTTTGATGCAAAATTGCCAAACATGCTTGACACGAAATTCAAAGAAAATTTGCGACCTACAAATCTCTATCACCTCAAACGTATTTCCAAACATATGGTTAAACATTCCGCACTTACGAATATGAACGTATATATAAATTATAAAGGATGAATAATGGAAATGATGTAAAAAAAAATAAAAAAAATTAGAAGAGTGAAACTTAATATATAGTTGTAGAATATAAATTTCTTTATGGGTATTTAAGTAAAGGAGAAATTTTTTGTATCTGAAAATCATGATTCACATGAATATGCTAGGAAAATGAGTTTTTTAATATTACTGAAAATATTAGCTTAAAATGAGAGGTAATTTTACAAAAAAAATCTTATCACTCTCAGCTCTCTCACTCTCACTCAACACACACAGAGAAGGCCGTAAACGACACTTATGGCTGCTGACCTCCTTCATCCTGGACAAGAGCTTGCTGCTGCTCCCAAATCTGTTGTGGTGATTTGTTGAGCTTTGTTTTTTCTTTTCGTTCTGTCTTTGTCTTTCTTTCCTTCTTTTTTTCCTTTTTAGTAAGCTTGCATGCATGGCCTGTCCCAAGCCAGGATAAAGGAGGAGGGTTGGCGTCAGGTGTTGCGAACCGGCCGTAAAAAATAGCTATATTTTTATGTGATGAACCTATATGATTTTTCGTTGGGGCGTACCCTTCATAGCGACGCGTTGCACCGGGCCCCGGGTGTAGCGAAAAATGGGCTAGGGTCCTTGCCACAAGGCAAGGCGCTGCATCGGGCCCGGGGTGTAGTGAAAAGTGGGCTAGGGTCCTTGCCCCAAGGCAAGGCGCCAGGTCTTCACCCGGATTTGGTGAGAAGTATGCCAGGGTCCCAACACGCAGATGGGCGAGTGTGGCGGGCAAGCACAGCCCAGGGGTTAAGGATGAGATTGGGAAGCTGGAACATAGGAACCTTAACGGGTAAATTGAGGGAGTTGACAGATGTTTTTGCTAGAAGGAAAGTGAATATTGTTTGTTTGCAAGAAACTAAGTGGGCTGGAGAAAAGGCCAAGGAAGTGGATGGAACTGGTTTCAAGTTATGGTACACAGGTACGAACAAGAGTCGAAATGGTGTTGGAATTATGATCGACAAAAGTTTCAGAGATAAAGTTGTGGACGTTAAAAGGAAAGGCGACAAGATTATTCTGGTTAAGCTTGTTGTGGGTGACTTAATCCTGAATATCCTCAGTGTGTATGCACCCCAAATTGGATTGCAACCAACTGATAAAAGCCAATTTTGGGAAGACTTGGAGGAGGTTTTGAGGGGAATACCTCGAGAGGAGAAGATTTTCGTAGGAGGAGATCTAAATGGTCATGTTGGTAAAAGCAATGGAGGTTTTGATAGAATCCATGGAGGTTTTGGCTATGGGACGAGAAACGAGACTGGAGAAGATATCTTGAATGTTGCACTAGCCTACGATTTGATGTTAGTGAACACCTTTTTTCAAAAAAGGGAGTCACACCTGATCACTTATCATAGTGGCCATAATCGTAGTCAGATTGATTTCTTCCTGGCTAGAAGAGAAGATAGAACTTCTTGTGTCGAATGTAAGGTCTACCCTGGAGAGTGTGTTGCTACGCAACATAAGCTGGTAGTCTTGGATGTTCGGTTCAACAAAGTACGTACAATCAAGAAGAGGGCTCAGAATCCAAGGATAAGGTGGTGGAAGCTTAAGGAGGGAAAAGAGAGAGAGTTCAATGATAGAATGTTGCACGAAGGACCTTGGGAGTTTGATGGAGGAGTAAATGCAATATGGAATGAGATGGCTAAGTGTATTCAAAATTTGGGACGGAGGGTGTTGGGAGAAAGCAAAGGAAATGGATTTCATACAAAGGAAACATGGTGGTGGAATGGAGAGGTGCAAGAGGCAATTAAACATAAGAAGGAGTGCTTTAGATCTTTGCATAAAAGTCCCAGTGAAGAGAACCTGCAAAAGTTTAGATTGGCGAGAAAAAATGCAAAGAAAGCAGTGCGAGAAGCGAGAGGCAAGGTTTTCGACGAGTTGTATAAAAATCTTGGGAGCAAGGATGGTGAAAGAGGTATTTATAAACTTGCAAGGATAAGGGATAAGAAAAGCAAAGACCTCACTCAAGTTAGATGCATCAAGGATGAAAATCAAAAACTTCTGGTGAGAGATGAAGATGTAAATGAAAGATGGTTGAAATACTTCAACAAGCTGTTTAATGGGGATGGAGATACAAGCGAGGTGGACTTAGAGGACGCGTATGATGATATGAATAGAAGATTTGTACGCAGAATTAATACACATGAAGTCAAGGAGGCTTTAAAGAGGATGAAGACTAATAAAGCCTTGGGGCCTGATGGTGTCCCTATTGAAGTGTGGAGAGGCCTGGGGGATGTGGCAATAAAATGGTTGACCAATCTTTTTAATAAGATTCTCCAGACGAATAAGATGCCTGATGTATGGAGGAAAAGTATGATTGTGCCTATCTACAAAAACAAGGGAGATATACAGAATTGTTCAAACTATAGAGCCATTAAGCTAATGAGTCATACTATGAAGTTGTGGGAGAGGGTTATTGAACATCGCTTGAGGAGAGATACCAAGGTTTCTGTAAATCAATTTGGATTTATGCCAGGAAGATGTACCATGGAAGCCATTTTCTTGATGCGACAACTAATGGAAAGATACCGAGAAAAGAAGAAGGACTTGCATATGGTGTTCATAGACCTTGAGAAAGCATACGATAGGGTTCCAAGGAAAGTTTTATGGTGGGTCCTGGAGAAGAAAAAGGTTCCATTAAAGTATGTAAAGGCAATCAAGGATATGTATGATGGGGCTACTACATGTGTAAAAGCTTGTAACGGATCATCAAGTTATTTTCCTATCACGGTAGGTGTACACCAAGGGTCGGCTCTAAGTCCTTACCTCTTTGCCTTAGTTATGGATGAACTAACAAAAGATATTCAAGAGGAAGTGTCATGGTGTATTCTTTTTGCAGACGATATTGTGCTTATTGATGAGAGCAAGGAGGGTGTTAATAGAAAACTTGAATTGTGGAGAAGCACATTGGAATCCAGAGGATTCACATTAAGTCGAAGCAAGACTGAGTATCTGAAGTGTGAGTTTTCTCTGGTACAAGATGAGGACCAAGAACCTGTGCATCTAAATGGTCAAGAGGTACCCAAAAAAAATGCTTTTAAATACTTGGGCTCCATTTTACAAAACGGTGGAGAGATTGATGAGGATGTAAATCACAGAATCAGAGCAGGGTGGATGAAATGGCGTAGTGCATCTGCATTTTTGTGTGACCGCAAAATTCCCCTGAAGTTAAAAGGAAAATTCTATAAAACGGCAGTACGACCGGCAATGCTATATGGAGCGGAATGCTGGCCAGCACATAGGCAACATGAGCATAAGATAGGAGTAGCAAAGATGAGGATGTTAAGGTGGATGTGTGGTTACACAAGGATGGATAAGATAAGAAATGAAGATATTCGACGAAAGGTCGGAGTAGTACCGGTAGCCGAGAAGATGAGAGAACATAGATTGAGGTGGTTTGGGCACGTGATGAGAAGACCCATGGATGCTCCTGTAAGAACAGAAGTTTGTTACCAAAAGCTAAACACAAAAAGAGGCAGAGGTAGGCCGAAGCTTACTTGGGGGAAAGTAGTAAAACAAGATTTAATGGAGTGAGATATAGATTGACGGACAGTATGTCTTAGAAAGGAATGGAGAAAAGCTATAAGTATGGTGGAGGGTTAGACCCGCTGTTATTCCTATGTTCCAGATGGTCCTTTTTTAGTCTTTTTCCCCTTCATTTCCCCCACTTCTTCTTGTCCCTTTCTTTTTTACTTTTATTTATTTATATATACATATATTTTTATTTTATTTTATTTTATTTTATTTGTGTATTTTTATTTATTTATTAATTAATTTATTTATTTTTTTATTTTATTTTTATTTTTATTTTTTTTTCAACCGTTTTATATCTTTCATGTGGGTTCATCTACCACCGACCCCAATTAATTTGGGATAAAGGTGTTGTTGATGTTGATTTTGTAGTAAAAAGAATGGGCCTAACCGCCTAAGCCCAGAAAACGTCTTTTTAGCATACAGCAGAGGTTTTCAATAGCACCATTTTCACTTGCATGGTGGCATAGAATTTAGAAAAGAGAAATGGGGGAAATGGGAGATAAAAAGAAATAGAAGAACAAAAGAGCTTGCCTCATTGAAGGGTAGTTTGGGGTGGACAGGGACAGGGACAGGGAAGAGAGGGCAACCCAGAAAACTGAGGAGGATCTTGAGGTTGGACCTTGTCTTTCTTTGTTCCTTTGTTCCTTTGTGTTTCCTTGTTTGTTTGGGGCTTTGCCTCTTTTGATATAACAAAAAAATGAATGTTGTCACAATGGTCCAAAGCTGATTCAGAAATGGGTGTTGTTTTAACTCAGTCCTATTCTCAGATTCGGTACAAAAAAGAAGGGTATCTTTACCCTGAAAAATCTGATACATTTTTCAACCAGATTCTACTTTATAATTTCAAATCCCAAAGATTTGATTTTCCCAAAAAAAAAATTCCAATCCTTATATCAAATGTGGGTAAATATAATTTCCAGATTCAGTTTTCCATAAATCCAAAATAAAACCCTCTACCAACCGCTCCATTAATCAATCTGAAAACATATAATCATCAATTGTACATATACAAAGAAACCATTGAAGATCCCCTCCAACACCTGAGAATTTCAACCAACAACCATCATTTTTTATAATTAATGAACAACCATCAGTTAACAAACGAAATATTGACCAAAAAAAGAAAATAGGGGCAAACCATCCAGCCAGTGCAGAAAAGTAATTTTTAAAAAAAAAAAAAAAAAAAAAAAAATCATTCTAAGTCATCTTCTCATGCTGATCCAAATTCAGTGAACCACTTCTCATGGCGCTCAATGTCAGCCTGAGAAACACTTCGTTGGACTTTCTTCAAAGCTTCTTCAAAATCGCACATCGCAACAGGATCATTTGAAATCTCATCCTTAGGCATGTTCTTGATCTCATCACGAGTTTTTCCCGCTATCTTACGTCTCATACCATTTAGAGAGGCATCACGGCATACATTTGTCAAATCATCCCCACTATAGCCGTCTGTCCGGCGAGCCACTTCATCTATATTGACATCCGTGGCCACCTGGTGCAAGACAAGACCAAATTATTATCTTGTTAAATGTTCAATTATTTTCTCTTGTCTTTGGTAAAGTGAATGCTCAAATTCAACTCTAGATAACATAATCCATCCATTCATTGCAGAAATCAATTAAAGGCTTGAAACAACAAAAAATTAAGGAAATGTAGGGTCAAGATCCTTATATAAAGACAACATCACAGTAATATAACATCCTAACTTGCCTCTACAGTCTTCAAGTTGATACGGATCAACTCTTTACGACTCTCAAATTTTGGTAGAGGAATATATATACGTTTTTCCAGCCTTCTCCTGCTTTCCATTAACATCAAATTGAATCAGCAAGTGGTAACTAGCACACTACAAGAGACTTCAGACAAAAAATATAACCCATCACAAGCTTTTATCAATTTGAACTGATGAAATAAGAAAAGGAAACAGAAGAGAAAACACAGACCTCAGTGCCTCATCTATGTCCCATGGGAAGTTGGTGGCTGCCAGAACCATAACTATTTTACGGCTACCATCTTCATTTGTCGAACTATTATTTACACCATCAACCTGAACTAGAAGTTCAGACTTCACCCTTCTGGACGATTCATGCTCCCCAGAAGCCCTGATGAAGTAAAAGTAAACTCAATCAAAGTTCAAATAATAGAGACAGTACAAATTAAGGGTAAACCAAATGGGCCATCAGAGTCGATAAACATTATCTCCATTACTTCATGAACCTAAAGTATACACGCCACATAAACAAGAAAATTAAACGAAGATTATGTTGGGGAAAGAACAGCAAAGACTTACCCCCTAGCATTGCAAAGAGAATCAATTTCATCAATGAAAATTGTACTCGGTGCATATGCTCTTGCAAGATCAAACAAACACCGTACCATGCGTTCACTCTCTCCACGCCATTTAGAAGCCAAAGTAGCAGAAGAAACATTAAAGAAAGTAGTACCACATTCAGTAGCAACTGCTTTAGCAAGCAGCGTCTTCCCAGTTCCGGGAGGACCAAACATGAGAACACCCTTCCACGGTCTCCTAATTCCCTACAAGAACAGAAATAATGAACTCCACGGGAACAATTTTTCTATATTTACAAAGACAAACTCAACAGAGAAAAGAACGTTAATTCAGAGATTCAAATGTCACCATGACATAGGAGTTTGATGTAACAGGAGAGTTTATGTTCATGAACTTTTGTTCTAAAAGTAATTGCCAAACAGGGGTCTAAAAATACTTGCTATGATAAAATTTTTTACCAATTATCATATACACACATGAGAATTCCAAAGCATTGGTTATATACAAACCATGATTATACAAAATTATTGAAGATTACCTGGAAATATTCAGGCATCCATAAGGGAAGAACAACAGCTTCTTCTAGAAGTCTTTTGGCTTCAGTGAGGCCCGCAACATCATCCCATCTAACACCAGGAGAGGTTTCTAACACATCCCTTTCAAGCATTTCGGCCAAGTCAGGATCAGGACCTTCATATTGTGCCCTCTTTGACTTCCCATCCTCACCATCACCACTCTATACACAACAACAAAAATTGTGATGCACCAACTATCATGTGCCTACATTATTTTCAATTGAAAAATATTCTGCACACACTTATCTGTATTTACTATTAAAACTACGTCGTTTTGGGATTGAAATATTAAAAAATTATAATTATAAAGAATATAATAATCTTAAAATAAATTAAAATAACAAAAAACCATACGAGTCGTAAATGCAGATAACCAGTAACTCAGCAAACCCTATTTTCAATTCACAATTTCTACGGCAAAACAACGAGTGATAAAAGAATCTTACAAGTGAATCTGCCTTACTAGACGACTTTCCAGAAGCAGTGCCTTTCTTGCCCGTGGTTGATGCTCGTGCTCCAGTGTTAACCTTAGCCTTTGCGCCACGACCAGTTGTAGTGGCGGTTCTGGTACTGCTAGAACCTCGAGCCCAAACACCATCTTTACGAGAATTGGGCCTTGTGGTTGCGGTGGATCTTCTACCTGCATCTCGACTAGGTGGCCTCCACACATCGGGGTCATCGACGGCTGAAGATGAAGAAGAAGTGGGATACTCATCCAACGGTTGAAAAACAAAGGACGATTTACCAGACAATGCTATTGGTGGTGAAGCTGGGCGTCGTCCACTTTGGATTTCCTTAAATGCCCTTCTCTCCGAATCTAATTGCTTCACAACTTCCGTTTCCTCACTTAGGGCTTTCTTCACGTTCATCCACTTCGCACGGATTAAAGGGTCATCCACACTGTTTAGGTGCCTAAAAAAAACAAAAATGAAAAATCAAATTATAACTCATTACATAAACAGTTAAACGCTGCTTGAAACGAAGATTGGTTGTTGAATCGATGATTACTTGTTGATCTGTGCAACGGCGCCGTCGAAGAAGATGATTGAGGTGTCGTAGAGTCCTTCGACAGCGTATTCTCTGGCCAATTTGAGGTGGTCTTGGAGGCCACTCAATGAAGCTCCGCTCATCGTCACAACAACAATGTGTTAGTTCGTGTAACTGAAACCACTCTCCCTCTAGAAGCTTCCTTCGCTGGCTGTGAACGGCGGCTTTTAAAAATAAACGGCGAATGAAAGAGTGAACGGAGGAGTAACAGTCACCAAACCATATAACAGTCCTTGGGACTTTCTCGTGTTGTTGACGGACAATTAATCGAGCTGGCAACTGAACCCAATTGTTTGCTTTGTGTGGGCTTTGGAGAGTCGTTGGTGCTGGTAACGGAATGGGCCCACCAGCCCGCAACAACTTTGCATTTCCTTCTCAAAATTTGAACATGGGGAGGTTAGATCCACCAACAACTCCTATTCATTTTGCTTTTCTTTCCCTTTTTCTTTAATTATTAACAATAATTTTTACTTTTTTTTTATCTTTCCCTTTTTTTTTATTTGAATTTTATGGGGGTGGTCACTTTGGGTCATCCATGTCATAATTAATGTCATGAATGTTGTTGTTAGAATCGTGTGACAATAAAAAATTACAGCTTGGACCTAAAATATTTCAAAATGTCTTGCGTTATAAGAAATATGTTTTCCTGATATGTGTAAGAATATTTCAACTCAAAACACAAAATTTTGTGTGCTCGTAGACTTGAGATATAACAATAACAAAAACCTCCATGCCCAAACTGTGTCTATGAAAGGATCAAACAAGACCAAACGATGGTAGCTGTCTAGTTGGGGTGAGAGCATATGTTCAATACTGTCGTCTTTGAAAGAGATTTAGGGGAGTGCATTGTATTGGGATTTCAAAGGATTTTAATAGATTATTTTTGGACAAAAAAATTCATTGGTATTCAATTAAGAATTTAATGGATTGAAAAAAAGTCACGTGATATTCGACTAAGATTTCAAAATATTATTTTAGAGTCCATCTAAATCCATAATTAGGATCTTAAACAAAAGAAAAACCATCTTGTGATATTCAAAAATTTGACGATTTTAGTGGATTTTCTATTGTGTGAATTTCATGAGACTTTTTAATGAGAAATATGAATAGGATGTCTTTCTCATATTTTCACTCTAACCTCTAATATTTCTTGAGATTTCTCTATTGTATTGTCTTCTCCTTCCTTTGGCGAGTTGACCCACTCAAAACTGAGTTCCGCCATGGGAGCTTCGTCAAAGTTCAAAAATAGTATATTTTTGAACGATTTTCATTACAAAATAATCCAAAAATAACAAACCAACAAGATTATAATATAATCCATCTCAAAAACAGTATATTTTTTAGCAATTTTTGGGAGCATTTGAAAGTTTTAAAAATAATTTTTCAAGCTACGAATCGCGATTTTTCTTGGCACAAAAATGTGTAATTTATGTATTAAAAACAACATAAAACAATGGAAAAATAATAGGGAATTAAAATTCTCAAATCAATTTTCATTTTACATCAATGAAATAATAACAATTTAAAGGAAAATTAAAACTTTCATAATATGAACCCTATATTTCGTAACAATATATTTATGAACGAAATTCATTCGCTATAAGAAACGATTTCAAACAATTTTTATGTCAATAAATAACTAAAAACTTGTTTTTCAAAATCACCAAAGCAATTTAAGGTTTTAATGTATTGATTGAAAATAATTTAAGAAATATTCTAAACTTTCATGAAATAAAATCCAAAATTTTATATTCGAAATTTTCTTAGAATACTCAATGAAAATATGCATATGATATATAATTAGAAAACTCTTTTCACGTAAAACAAAAATTCAAAGGTTTTCAAGATCAATTGCAAAAAATTGCAAACGAAATTTTATCATGAACTTTAGGTTCTATACGTAAATTTAGAATTGTTTTAATAAATAAAAAAAATTGAGTTTTATAATCATATATGTATAGCTCTGATACCAAATGAATAAGATAATTTTCAACCCATTGGTCAAACCCGAGAACAAAAATGAGAAAATGCTAATGCTTGGAGACTAGTATAACTTTAGATATGTGGAGTGGAGAGTTGTTGCTTAGAAATTTTGAATGTTTATTAAAAATTATATTATGTTTTACTGATTGAAAAAATTAAATTAGATTTTACTTTTTTTATTAATATCATTGTACTTCTTTGTTATTTATTTTATTGACCCTTGTAATTTTGAATATTTTTCAAAAATTCATATGGTTTTTTTAAAATCTTATAAATCCATATTATTTTTTAAAATCTTATAAATTCTATTAAAATCCTTTAAAATTCAATCTTATGAAATTTTGATTGTAAAAAAAGTCTTTTAAAAAAATCTTAAAAGTCCCTCCAATTCTAAATAGTCTTTTAAAATTTATAAGATTTTTTATCTCAAGAAAATCTTTTAAAATCCTAATCCAATACACCCCCCTTAAAGCCTTAACCTGGGACGCGTCCGAATCAGACTAGTCGCGAAGCGGTGAACCAATTGAAATATCTCTCTCTATATATATATGGGGTAAACATTTCTACAACCACTTTAGATAAAATTATCTACAACTACCCAAAAACTACGTCGTTTTGATTAATGAAGGGTGTTTTGATAAAATGCATATGATAAGAAAATAAACAAAATTACGGAAATACTGTTCATTAATTCACCTAAAATTACAGAAACACCCCGCATTAATCAAAACGACGTAGTCTTTCGGGTAGTTGTAGATAACCTTATCTAAGTGGCTGTAGAAATATTTTTTCCTATATATATATATATATATATATATATATATATATATATATATTTCAATTGGTTCACTGCTTTACGACTAGTCTGATTCGGACGCGTCCCAGGATTAAGGCTTTAAGGGGGATGTATCGGATTAGGATTTTAAAAGATTTTGATTAATGAAGGGTGTTTCTGTAATTTTAGGTGAATTAATGAAGGGTGTTTCAGTAAAATGCATATGATAAAAAAATAAACAAAATTACAGAAATACCATTCATTAATTCAACTAAAATTACAGAAACATCATTCGTTAATCAAAATAACGTAGTTTTTGGGATAGTTGTAGATAACCTTATCTTAAGTGGCTGCAGAAATATTTACCTCGTATATATATATATATATATATATATATATATATATATATATATATATATATATATTTCTTCGGCAACTTGAGATAAGTTTATCTCCGGCCATCCGAAAATTACGTCGTTTTATTTATTTATTTCTTTATATTAATTGATTCACCTTTGAATGATTATGATTTCTTTTTTCTCTCTCTTCCTTCATTACCATTGATCCATTTTTGTACGGTTATGATTTATTAGCTGGAAATAAAATTATCAACTTGAAAAACGATAAGCCCTATATATATATATAGTTATTATGATTCTTTGGGGTGTGTGTGTGTGTGTGTGTGTGTGTGAAACGACGTAGTTTTGGGGTGGCCGGAGAAAAACTTATCTCAAACTGCTTGAGAAATATTTTTCCAATATATATATATATATATATATATATATATATATATATATATATATATATATGTTGTTATTATTGTTTGGTATATATATACCAAAGAATAATAATAACCATTGTTATGCTTGATACGTAAATAGTTTCAAAACGTTTCAGGTTATTTAGAGGTGTCAATATGGGTTGAGTCTGGCGGGTCAACCCGCCAAAATGGGGCGGGTTGGGTTGAGGTTTTCAACCCACCAACCCACTTCAACCCGCCCTACCTAGAAGTGGGTCCAAACAGGTTCAACCCGCCAGGTTATAATTTTTTTTATTTTTTTTTTTTACAATTAGGTAGTATTTCATTAGTTCTTAAATTTTTGTGATATCCAATTTTTTTATCTTAATACTTCCTAAAAAAAATAAAGAATAATTTTATTTATGACAAATGTTATCTATATGAGTTCCTAAAGAATGTTTGACAAATATTAGTATACATTTAAGATTGAGACTAAAAAAATGTAGAGAAGTGTGAAATAAAATAAAATAATATTAGAAAAATTAATAAAATATAATTTATTTTTAAATTTTAATTAATTTTTTTAATTCGCGGATTGGTGGATTGACCCGCCAATTCACCATAAAACGGGATATGTTCATTTTTTTAACCCATATTTATTGACGGGCCAACCCGCTCCGTCCCATTTTTAACGGGTTGGCGGTGAGACTGACCAACCCAAATTGCCACCCCTACAAGAGACAGACACAAACCAAAGCAGCAACGACCAGTTCCAACTAGCAATGCTCAATGGTGGGAATTGGGGTAAATCACAACAAAACGAGAGATAGAGAACCACGGAAGCGTCTATAAGGAGAAATTTTAAAATACCGTGAATGTATTGCATCTAGATTATATAACGTGCGTTACATTAGGGGTATAATTAAATATTAAATATTGAATTAATCTAAACAGACATTTGTAATAAACTCGATTAAAATTTTATAGCTTACAGGTAAGACCTATGACAGAAAGCAAGAAAAAAGGATTACATAAAAGATCTAGATCGAACCATTACCGACAACACCCTCAAGTGTAGAGATGGCTAGCCAATAAAATTGAAAGACGGCTTGAGGTCTAATGAGTCCGACACTCATAAATAGACCACAACCACCCTGCAGTAACTCTCGTGGGAACAATAGATAAAATAAATATCCATAGAGCTTTCATAGACAACAACAAGAAGGCTGCTACAATAAATATAAAATAAAAAAGAAGGCTCCAACAAATTCGGCCAGATTTTATGATAGTTCAATTTCAAATTTTCAATCATTCAGATAAATGTTGTGTACTCCACACTCACACCTGTCACAAACTATTTGAATCAGTTATATACCTCCATGTAGTAGATACTACATAAAGGAAATATAGCGAATTTCATTCCTCTTTTACCAACGAAATCAACCCTAACAACTTAACCGGGTAGAAAGCAAATCCTCCATTTATTCAAATGCACCAGTTGCAAACTGAAATCTTTGTTTCTTTTTCCACTTTAGGCGCGTGAGGGTTGAAGATTAATTTCAGTCACTGCAGCAATCCATCTCTAACCAATTCTTGTAAGCCATTCTTGAGTCTTTCTGCGGCTGCCCTGCAATCGTTCTCCGTCAAGCCTCCAAATGAAATTCTAAGATTGCCAGGACAACCACAGGCACTTCCTGGGATTACTGCCACCCCATGCCTGTTAGCTAGCCAGTGAACAACTTCAAAATCATTATAAGCATTTCCATCAGGGAGCTTTGCCCACAGGTATATAGCACCTTCTCCTCCTTTTACTGAACCCTCTCCAAGAGGGGACAGGGCTTCTAAAACAATTTCTCTGTTCTTGTCAAGACTTCTTACCCTGTCTACAACCCACTGAGGCCCTATTTCCAATGAAAAGAGGGCAAGATGCTGTGATAATATTGAAGCACAGATGGGAATGTTGTCTTGCACCTTGAGAAGTTGGGCCGCAAACCCTTCTACTTCAGAGGGGTATGCTATCTGCAAAAATCAAATATTTAGGTCAGACTAGGCAGTGCTGATCTTTTAAACACTAACTATCAATTTTGCAACTTAAAAATGTAACTTCTATGCTGCCTAGAAGAAATATAAAGTCGAAGCTATATCGGTTTTTGATGTTATGGAAATCTAGGACTTGGCGTATTATGTGACATTGATTGAGCGATCACAATTTACAAGCAAAATGACTTAAAATAATATCAATACCAAAAATCCAACTGGACATCACTACTATTTACATTTTACAAGCTCCACGACACCGCTGAGAAATCCAATGTTTTACTAAAGATGGTCGTATAAACTGAAAAGTTCAATGTTTCTCTCTCATGCCGATGGAAATAAATAAAGACATCCAAAGTGGTACTTACATATCCAACCCGCCATCCCATCATTCCATATGCTTTTGAGAATGAGAAAACATTAACAATGTGATTTCCCTCCACGCAAGAATGTTTCAGATCCCCGTACATAAAATACCTGCATGCAATATTAATCTGTTCAAAAGAAATTCTTGAAATATAAACTTGCAACTCGAACGATAGAATTCGGAGACAATTGTAGAATCGTTATAGGTACTCTGAGTGATGACTATTAGTAAGATCTCATAGGGATATTTTAGAGACAACATAAGGGGCCGACAACAATATAGGTGAAACTGATTCAAAATTAATCTTAAATAATAATGAATGGGAAAACATACCAATAAAATAATTAGGAATTGTCATGAATGCAACCAATTAATTGAATGGTGCAAACCAGAATAACAGAAATATAAAAATATCTGAGACTGTTCTTTTGTTTCCTTTCACAATTAAATAAAAAAATATGATATATTTTTCATTAGCATAGCAAGTTAAAAGGCTTACTCATATGTATTATCCACAACAAGCCAAGAGCCAGCATTCTTGCAGAGATCTGAAATCCTCTGGTCAATTAAGAGAATATAAATTTTATAAATTACAAGAGAAAATTTGTTATGGTCAATCAACATATTCATTGGGAATATTATCTGCCGCAGTCAAATATAGGCATATTGGCTGCACAAGAGGATTTAAAAGAAACACTTTAAAAATCATACTAACTGCTGATATATTCAGAGAGTGAGAGCAAGAGAGAAACCTTTAAAAGGGACTCTGGGATGTAAGTTCCAGTTGGGTTGCCTGGATTCACAACAGTAACTAGCTTTGGGGCAGGTTTAGTATCTGATAATATTCTTTCCAACCAATCTGGAAATCAAGACGATCTTAATAAATGACCTAAACAAAGAAATCCAACACCACAAGAAAGCATAAACTTGAATGATTAATGTCTAACAGACACCAATCAGCTTTCTAAGATTTTTGATCTGTGTATAAGGGACAGCATTGTGTAGATAGTTGTTCATCAGCATGTGCAACTTGGACATGGAAATAAATGAAATTACATATGTGGTATCCTAAATTCCTAATCACCATTCAGTAATTTAAACTAGAAACAAAAATTCAGTCAAATAATCAACATTGTAATGACCTATTAGACGATGAGGCTTAGAACTTAATCCAACATTATAAAACACCCAACCTATTGAACATGCATGAGTTCATAACAGCCCAACACACCTTCTGAAAAGAGGAAAGGTTTGCATGTATCTGATGACAAGCTAGTTCTCTGTTTTATTAGTGTTTCTGATAATTTAACAATTCCAGACCCAATCTATCCAACTATTGACCAATTTGTAAACCCCTGGATGGAGTAAAAAAGATGCTTTTAGCAACCCAAGATTGCCTCTGCTTTCCTAGTCCATGCCAGTAAAAATGAATTGCAGTAACCCGCTCATGCAGGTTCTTACCTACATCCGGATAAAGTGTTTCTGGGTTACCAGGACCGACTAGTATATTGGTAATGCCAGTCATCTGGAAGGACATGTAGGCGTTGAAGTAGTAAGGAGCAAACATAACCACGGAATCCCCTGGATCACACAGAGTAAGAACTAGATTCACAAATGCCTGCATTTGTAGGAATAGTGTTACCTCAGATGTTTAGATATCCGCACAAGTACTTTTGAAAGCTCAAACTATACTGATCAACCAAACAAAACGAGTTCTACAATAGTCATTAGTCTTCAATCACCAGTCACCAGAAAGAGATCCATGTAGCATAAAATTAATATACCACAAGTAATAAAAGTTATAAACTGCTAAGCTGACTCAGTCAACGTTAAGGTACTGTCTCCAAGTAACAAAAGCCATGCTATTCCTATCAGATGCTTGACCTCTTAAGATGCTTTAAGTTACACAAAGGAGTAGAAACACTATGATGGTTGTACATAAGATTTTAGATAAACAAGCAAGAAAGGCTATAGTGCTATACTTTTAAATGGGTAAACATAAGAAGTCAAATGGAAGCTGAAATTCTAATACACTTCACCCTTTTAAGAAACTATGTTATGTCTTTTTTAGGTTATAATACAATAATGAATATAAAAATAAAAAATAAAAAATTACATAGTTGAGTATCATTGTTCACCTGATTGGCACCTGCTGTAACCATTACTGAACATTTGTGCAAATTATTTTCATCACGCAACTACATGATAAAAGCAAAGTTAATTGAATGTTCACCAAGATCCAATTTCGTATAGCAAAATAATTGGTCACTAAGAGCAATTACATATAAATGGCCATATAGTAAAAGCAACTAATTTCCTATATATATAAAAAAAAAAAAAAAAAAAAAAAAACATCCAAATCATAGAGATGGTGGGAGAAAGCTGACTGAAATACAGACAAATATGGCACAATTACAGGATTATGAAAACAAAAACAATATATGTATTCAAAACTTTGAACAATGAAGGGGAAAAAAAGCAGCAATCACATACATGATTATGGAAAGAAAAAACAATATATGTATTCAAAACTTTGAACAATGAAGGGGAAAAAAAAGCAGCAATCTATGACAGATCTATAACATCATAAACCACTCCCCATCAAACCCCGACTAGTGAGGATAGAGATGAGGAAAATCCTTGTACGCAGCCTTACCCTTACTTAAATACAAAGAGACTGTTTCCTGGACAGATCTATAATGTCAAAAGAATAAAATCAAGTAATTAATGCCAGATTGCCAAGAGAAAACTTTGTTACATCAAGTAAAACAGAGATTGAGTTATAGCCAAACAGCATTTACAATTTAAAAAATTTATCTTAACTCAATCCAAAACAATTAAGCTGCAAGAGACCCAAGTTCAGCTGATTCCATATTCGAGTTCACCAAATACCAACATAATGCAATTGGATATAGAAAGAGGCCCGAGACTATACTACTAGGTCTATTGTTCTACCTAAGCTAAAGTTAACGATTAATTTATATTCATTTCTCCTTTTGTATACAAATATAACTGCAGTGTAAATCTTGGGTCGAATTCCAATATACTTAGAATCTGCAAGGTATAGGATTTCTATATATCCCTAATGATATCACAAGTTGTCTTGTAGACAGTACATAACTATGTTATCTGTAAACAATCAACTTCAACTGAAGGTGAAAGAACATAGCTCACGTTACTTTAAAAGGGTTATCATCCTTAAACAAAACAAAAACTACTACCAACATTTACGCTGTGAACTGCTTTGCGCTGTCCATTTAACTGCTACAAAAGGCTTTGATAGGCTTTTGAACTGATGCAAGCCCCAAGCTCCATCCAAATTAAGAACTTCAAACAGATAACTAGAGTTTGAATACTAGTAAAGAATACAGATTGTAAGAAGAAACTATACCATTTACCTTTTTGACTAAAGCTGTTCTGAGTTCAGGAATACCTTCATCATTACCATAACGACTAATTGAAGGTTCACATACAAGTCCTTTCACCTTATCCAAGGCTTGCTTGGGAGGTTGCCAATGAACCACCCCCTATAGGAGACAAATTTCAAAAATCCATCACAAAATGCAGGTAAGGAGAAAATGATAACACATAAAAGAAAATTTTAAAAAACTCCTAGAGGTCACCAGTCAAAGCAGTAAAGGTTAAATCTGACTGCAAACTTCAGTTGATGATTAAAAGTAAGCAGAACTATTAACCAAAATCAGAAGCAGAATCAAAATCATGTAGCTTTAACTTCAGCTCACAATCCTATATGTAAGCTAAATTACACAAATCAGGCCCTGGATAAGTTTCAAAATCAATTTTAAGCAATTTGGAAATTGGGGTGGACCTCAATATTAACTGTTCGAATAGAAGAACGCAGCCAAAATTATAGTTGTGTTATGTGACAGCGACGGTACAAGTTAAACAAGAAAGAAATAACCTTTCCATGAGCTATTTTCTGAATTCATTTATATTTTTGGGTATGCATTTCTCATAAGAAATGTCGTGGGTAAGTGCTCAACCATTTTTTAGATCAACACCAGCAGGTGAAGACTGTGTCTGTCTGTCATCATCATTTCCAGTTTCCCAAAAAGAACACCCCCATCTAAACCCGCACCAAACACTTCCTTATCCTTGAAGAGTAGTAAATAAACTGTCCCCATTTCTCAATCTCCATAGCACACCAAACTCCAAAGTAAGCTTAGACTAATTTATAATCAGACATTGGAAACACCATCTCCTTCTCTCACTGCCTCCCCAATCATCGCCAAGAGGTTAGATTAACAAATAAAAAACAAGCATTGGAATTTGAAAACTGGGGAGAGAAATAAAAATATAAAAAATAAAAAATAAAAGGACCTGGGCCAAAGACACGGCATTCTTAGCTCCTCGGAGCAATTCCTGCATCTGCAAACACAACCATCTTGATTATCAAAATCTATATGATTCTCATGGCAAGAATCATCAATCCAAAGTCCAAAGTCCAAACACTCATTTGAAGCCATTGAAGGGATCAAGTTAAGTTGAATAAGTGACTTGCATGAGAGAGAGTACCTGAACCATAACCGGCATCTCAGTTTCCAAGGCCCTCTTTGCAAGCTTTCCGAACGAACCCATCTCTCACAAACCTCTAATTTGCAGCGAATGCCCCAATTCTGTGGCCTTGCCCCTACCTAACCAAAAGAAACCAACTTTCTGATGCTTAGCTTCCTAACTGCTGTAGCTACAGCAAGAAGCAAGGATCTGCGTCCAAATCCTAAGATACGGCAATGGATCCTGAGTTTTTTTTCTTTTAAAAGTCGTGGGGCCCACTTTTTTGTGTTAGTTGTAGATAACACTATCTACGGCTGCTGCAGAAATGTTAAGTCCATTATATATATATATATATATATTTAAAGTCTACTTTAAGCTTAACCAAAAGACATTAGACTTTTTGTCGTGAAACCATGGAGTTCAGTTGCTTTCTTGTGCGTTTCTTGTTTGACTTGCCTTGCTGACAACTTCCCAATAAGATCGGAATTAGAAGAACTTTATCCACCCAAGTAATCATTCTATTTGTGAAAAAATAAAAAATGAAATGTAACTTTTCAACACTAGATAATTTTGCAATACAGAGTGGGATCTGCGGAAACTATGCTCTGATTTTATTCTATTTTTATGCATTTCGAGTGTCAACTTGTTTAAGGCCTCAAATATGCTCTGGAAACATAGGCATGTGGTTAGCACAATTATTCCCATAGTTTAAGGAAGTTTTCGATAACATATGATGGAGTAAGTAGGGGAGTTACGTGTTAGAAGAAAAACTGTTTGAAAAAGATTGAATAGGGGAAATAAGATATGGAATCTTTGAACAATGTATCCATTCCGGTTGTTGGCAAAAAAAAATTAAAATATTATTATTTTAATAAATAATTATGAATTCATAGTTGTTTTGAAATTATCTAGGAATTTATTGTACTCATTCACGTTTAAATTAAGCGTGACTATTCACACCCAAATTAGGCATGACTCCCACGACATTCACGTCTAAATTAGGCGTGACTCGTCTGGTGTTGACACGTAGCACAAAAAATTAATAGTTTAACCGTAAAACTTTATAAGCTCATAACTTTTGACTCGGGTATCCGAACGAGGTAATTCTTTTTTTGATTTCACATAACTTTTCGAGATCTACACAATAACATCTTATTTGATATATTTTATCTCTCACAAACACAATTCAAATTTGCAACAATGATACTATAAAGATGGCACCAAAGTGGATTAACTCATCTATAAATAAGATGGCACCAAATTTTCTATTAAATACAAAACGCAATCATCTCCTATTAAATACAAAACGCAATCAACTCCTATAACATTAAATTCAAAATTCAAATAACCTCGAGCAAATTTATTTGAATTGGCGACAATCTGTAACCAACTCATAAAAAATTACAACGCAATCAGCTCCTATTAAATACAAAACACAATCAACTCCTATTAAATACAAAATGCAATCAACTTATTGGAGGTTATTTGAATTTTGAATTTAATGTTATAGTACCATTATTGGGCGTGAATGAGTGCAATATATTCGTAATTAGGTACAAAACGGCAACTTATTCGTAATTAATTATTAAAATATATACAAATATTGTAAATTTGAATTGTGTTTGTGAGAGGTAAAATATATCAAATGAGATTTCATTGCGTAGATCTCGAAAATTTATGTGGAATCAAAAAAAGAATTACCTCATTCGGATATCCGAGTCAAAAGTTATGGCTTTCCAAAGTTTTACGGTTCGTAAGTTGACTTTTTTTTTGCCACGTGTCAACACCAGATGATTGACGCCTAAATTAGGCGTGAATGCCTTGGGAGTTACGCCTAATTTGGGCGTGAATAGTCACACTTAATTTGGACGTGAATGAATGCAATAAATTCGTAGATAATTTCGAAGCAGCTATGTATTTGTAATTATTTATTAAAATAGTAATATTTTAATTTTTTTGACCCAAATTGCGTGCTTCCTAGACACTTACAAAAATGCATAGGATAGGATTGCCAGAAAGGTGGTTGTGTGTTATTTTTCCATGGTTGCAAATCACGGCAAAAAAATTAATTAATTGCATTTTAAATAAAAAAAAGTTCAATTTTTCTGCAGTTACTGCAGATAAATTATCTGCAGTAAGTCCAATACGACGTCGTTTTAAGGTGAAAATCATGGTATTTTTGTAATTTTATTTTATTTCAGGGTTATAATAGTCTTATATTTATAATTTTTTAATATTTCAATACCAAAACGACGTCGTTTTGAGAATAAATGCAGATAACTTATCTACCTAACTTATATGTTTTGAAACTATTTATGCGTGTATTGCTGTGTGTCACGCCGAATTTGGGAGTCACCAGTCATGCCTAAGTTAGGCGTCATCCATAAGGGAGTCAAGCCTAAGTTAGGCGTCACTCATATGGTGTTGATACGTGTCAAAAAAAAATCAACAAATTAACGTAAAATTTCTAAAGGCCATCATCACTTTTGACTTGGGTATCTGAATGAGGTAAAAAAAAAATTTATTCCACATAACTTTTCGAGATCTGCTCAATGACACCTCATTTGACATATTTTATCTTTCACAAATACAATTCGAATTTGCAACATTGGTACTATAAAAGCATTTAAACTCAGAAGCCTCCGAGTTATTATGGAACCAACACCAAAGGCAATCTTCTTTTTAAAAAGAGTAAATACATTTTTTCGTCCTAGGAAAAAACACAGGGTCCATTTTAAGGGAAAAGATATTGTAATAACCAATTAGTATTACTATCAATCAATTTCACCGTTAGATTAATTATGTTGATCCAATAGTTATATTTATTTTCATCTTTGTATGGTTATGATTTCCCATATTTAATACTTTATATTTATTTCCACCTTTGTATGGTTATGATTTCCCATATATAATGCTTTCACATTAAATATGGGGAATCATAACCATACACAGATGGAAATAAGTATAATCGTTGTATCAACATAATTGATCTAACGGTGAAATTGATTGGTAGTAACATTGGTAGTAACATTAATTGGTTGTTACAATATCCTATCCCCCATTTTAATCCATTAAAAAAAGTCGACTTGTGGTCCCTCAAAAATTCAAAATAGACCCAATTAATTAAAATCGTGGTCCCTCAGAGATTCTAAACAATATTTTGTTACTTATGTAAAACGAAATTAATGATGATAATTTTAATTAAATTTTTCCTTCAATATAGTAGATGATTAATTAGTATTCATACAAACATAAGAGAATCAAATATTCAATTAATAAGTATAAATGTTATTTTAATTAATTTAAAATTTAAAACTGGAAATACTTAATATATTATTATATAAATAGATAAGAGATATTTTATCATTTATGGATAAAACTTTTAGCTTATTAAAATTATAATACATAAAAAATAGAGTTTCATCTAGTGAAAATAAATTTGGAAGAGAAAAAAAAACTTATACATAACTGAGATGTGATATTTATTTGAATTGCATAAATTCTTTTTTATGTAATAGCATATGGATATAGGTGATTCTTAATCAATTGTTCAAATAATTTAAATATGCATATAAAGATTTTAAACTCTCAAATTTTCTGTTTCTTATTTATGAATAAAGAACTCTATTTCTTGTTTAATAAACTATTGAGGAGATGCTTCAAAATATGATAAAATCACACGCAGTAAATATACGTATTTAAAATTAAATTGAATGTACAACAAAATAAATGTCAACTTGAGTAAATATCATTTTGGGTCCTTAACAAAAAATACGGTCCCCATTTTAGTCTCTTACAAAAAAAATTAATTTCGAGATCTCTAATAAATTCAAAGTTGGTCCATTTAATTGAAATCGTGGTCCTTCACAAATTCAAAAATGACCCACATTAATCCCTTAAAAACACTAAAATGGGTATACTTTAAATTTCTTAGGGACTTCAAGACTATTTTTTTTTTGTAAGGTACTAAAGTGAGGATCCTATTTTTTTGTTAGGGATCCAAAAAAATATTTACTCTCTCAAGTTTGAATGTATTACGAGCTCACTTAAATTAAATGTATGTGATATGGAGCTATGCTAAGGTAAGTGGATGATTTTATATTTAAGAATCCTATTTAATTTAACTTTTAAATTGTAAAGTGTAACAAAGTTCTATTTTAAGGGTAACAAGAACTGATTTTTTTCTGTTTTATCCGTTGACATGCTTCAAAATGGATTTTTCTAGATATATAGTAGATAGGTGGTTAAAGCCCCAAAATTAAACAAATTACAAAGGAAGAAGTATAACATGAACTATGAAAATATCAATTTTATCAAATCAATATTTTTTTCATTGCCACAAAAAAACATGGAAATGTAAAAAATAATATCTCAATTATTAATAAAAAATTTAATTGTGATTAAATCATATAAATTAAGGTTATGTTTAATTTCGGCAAGAATTTACATGAAATATATAATAAATTAGCTTTGTCTGATAAAATAACATAATAAATTATGTGTGAATTCTTGTCTATTATATAAAGGGTCCATTTTTTTATGTTACTGCAATTTTTTTTGTGTAGCAACCGATTATAATTATGTATTTTTGAAAATACATAATTATTATCTTAAAGCTATTTCCCCCCTCTCTTCAGAAGTTATCTATTGATGTAGAAAAAGAGAGAAAAAAATAGTTTTCCAATTATAATTTTGTAATGTAGATTATGAAATGAATGAATTTTATAATATATAGGGTTTATTTTTATTGGTGTTATCGTAGTTTATGGCTATGATAGGATTTCACATTTTTATTTTTATTATCATGCAAAATGGTGTTGAATTATATTTTGTGTTGCATCTTTGTATTATTGATAAATTTTATATTTTATTTTTGAATGCATGAATGATTTTTTTTATAAGGGAAACATATTTTTTATTTGGAACAAGTAGTTTAGAAAAATAACACCCAAGTAGTTTTGATTTTGAACAAGTGGTTATAAATTAATCCTTTCAACCTTGAATTTGTATTCACACTTAAGCCAAAATGTTTTCAGCAAAATAATTTATTATTGCCACTTTGTTTTAACACATTTGCAATTGCAGGTGTTGGTTCGTTATCAACACTTAAATTTGTGTAAATAATTGTTTGATGGTGTTTTATTATTATTTGTACGTTAGGTGATATAATTATATTTTTTGTCCTACAAAATTTAATTTATCATTATTATTTAAAATTTGTGTTAATTTTTACGAGACAAACAAACTGACTTTTTTTTTTTTACCGTGCATCGTACAGATAATACAATAGTTATAATTATATATTCTTGGTGCAAATTTTTTTTTTCCAGCAAGAACTACGTTTTCTTTTTATAAATTATGTAAAAAAGATGTGATATTCATATTACTCTCGCAATTTAGCAATCACAATCTTATGTAAATCTGAAACATTCTATGACACAGTCAATGCTGTGTCTTTTCCTTTGTTTTAGTCAACATCAAATAGCAGAACCATAAAATATTTCTTTCGATTTTTTTTTCCAATTGTTTTCATATTTTTTTTCTCCATTGTTTTTGTTTGTTTCCCAAATCTTTTAAACTCAAATCCTCATCCCGCTCCCTAACAACTTCTATTCGTCATCCATAGCTGTTTTCAACGAACACTAGCCACCTCTAATCTCTCTTGCATGGAGGTTGTGGAGCTTGCAATATAGACCCCATTCGTTCTTTGTGTAGAAAGCCACTTCTTGAAGTCCTTTCTGGGTGGGTTTATGTAAATCTTATTTTGGTTTATGAGACAATATCCCAAAAAGATTGAGTCTTGGATTCATTTTCAAATGGGAAACTTAGAAAAGATTAAAAAGAACAGTGCATTCTATTTCATTCACTTACCCATTTTCATTTTGCTAATGGGGTTGTCTTTCTTGTTATTTAGCATTGTTTGTTCTTTCCACGTTGAAATGTAGGTTTGCACCAAGAAAAGTGCTTTTGGATTTCTTTATTCTCCTGTTCAAAACTCTAATCTGCACATCTCCGTCTTCAGGTCTTTTTTATTTTTATTTTTATATTTTGACATTCATCCTATAGTTCTTGACTAATCAAATTCTTGTATGAGCTGCTTGATGAAAACTTAAATTATTCATTGATCTTAAATTTCAACACATAATTCATAAATGTAGGTTTGCACCAAGAAAATTGCTTTTGGATAGATTTCTTTATCCTCCTTTCAAAACTCTAATCTGCACATCCTCTGCACATCCTCTATCTTCAGGTCTTTTTTTTTTTTTTTTAAATTTTGACGTTCATCCGATCTTTCTTGACTAATCAAATTCCTGTATGAGCTGCTTGATGAAAACTTAAATTAGTCATTGATCTTAAATTTCACAATTCATAATCTTTCCATCATAAAAGACTTTTTGTTTCATATACATATACAAAGGAAAAAAGGTGATTTGTATGAAGTTTCTTGCGTAATATTATCTGAGGTAAACTGAATTCTGAATGCCATATTCAAACATTTTGGCTGCATGTTTAAGGTAGGTCATTTGTATGCTTCATTTTGAGTAACATATTATGAAATCTAAAATTTGCTGCTTTCATCGTGCATTTTAAAACATGGGACAGGAGATTGCTGAATCCTGATGCGTACTTAGATCAAGCGAAGTATGTAGTATCTTTGATGTTAGGTTGCTGATTAGCTAAAAAAATGTTGGCACTGATAACGAATAATAATATATAGATGGGTCTTTTACTTCCGCCCCCCAATTAGATTTTCATGTATTTGGCTCCTTGATATTTAATCAGTGTTATAACAATTTACTAATGTACACTGCATGTGTGAATTACTTTTGCTTTCCTGTCTCATTATTTGGTCTTTTTGTTGTAGGATTCACACATCAAGATTTATTGTCCTTTTCTCCTGAATTCTGTGGACATGAAGAAAGAAAATAGTGTCATCTTGAAATCTGGAGAGTTCACCGGTCGATTGACTCGTGCTCGAGCTGCTGCTTTTCGTGCATCTGGACAGTTGCCCCCTCTGAAGGGGGTAGCACAAGCCAGTCAGAAGCAGCCCTTAGGAGCCAATCCAAAAAGAGCAGTTTCAGATAATACATGTCTTCCGCATAAAAAGAGGGTTGCTCTTCAGGATGTCACTAACGTTTGCTGTGAAAATACATATAGGAGCTGTTTCAATGCAACTAAAATTCAGGTTGCTATGCATCCAGTTTGATGTAAATAAGCTCCAACTATTTGTGGCAAGAAAACATTTTATTTTAACCTATCCCATGGTTGTTATTATTTGTCTTGAAGTTTATTGGTAGATTTATATCTCATACATGAAAATTTAGTCTCTTCCTCTTCCTCTAGTTATGATGCTAAGACTTCCCCTGTAATTTTTCTGTCTGCCAGACTAAGAAAAGCAAGCTGGCTAAGACTGTTCAACTTAATGTTTCCAAAGTAGTTCCTTCAGTTGCTGTGGAGCTACCACAACTTCAAGTTGATTCAAAAGGAAAGAGTTTTCCAGAAACAGGGCTTAGATCAGAAGATGCTATGTGCTCAACTAATTTGGAAGACAATGCAGATGCACTTCTTTGGCTAAGAGCCAACCAGTGTGGCACACATGATAGTCTGCTTGACAGCCAGACATCTGGAATATCTTCTGAGCCTTTGATTTCTCAAGAGAGAGGTTTTTCTGTCTATTTTCTCACTCGCAAGACTGCAATAGTAATATGTTGGATACTTGCATATTATGATATACTTTATTGTATATAATGGTCTGTTGATTGCTTAAATACACCATTTTACAATGTCTAATAGTTTTTGTTTTTAATATATTTTTAAGGGATTATAAAATGAGTGATTATGCTGAACCTAAAGTAGTTAGTATATGGAGTTCAAAGGGTTATATGAGCTTCTGAATTGTGAGATTGCTTTGCAATTAAAGTATATCTAGTTTCCTTGGGGTCTTCACACTCTGAGGAACCTAAAACAAGATTAAAATGCCAATCACATTAGAAAATAGTGCACTATTATGCTATATATGATATATGCGGTTTTGTTTGTAGTGCCACACACAAATATGAAGGTGGTCTAGCAAACGCTGATATTAGTTCTGCAAACTAATATTTGCCTGGCGTAAGTGAGTAACCAATTCTGTGAATTTTTATTGCTAATGCAACTGACTGTATATTTGAAGCAACTGAGCTTTCTTGTTTTGAGAAATTTGAAGATTATCTGCTTCCTTCTTGATATTATATACAGTTGTTGCTTCGAAGCTAGCTATAGTGACAATATTTATAACTATGTAGTCAAATATAATGCATTTTGCTGGGTTAGTGAATCTGTTCATGAACTTCATCCAAGAAATTGCTTTACTTAGTTGATGTAACTTTTATGGTTTTCCTTTTTTTGGTCTCAGCTGTACAAATTGTTGCAGCTAAGAAAAGTAGCCTTTCTGAACTTTTGAATGCTTCAAAAGATCCTGATGTCACTGATATAGATGCTGATTTCGAAGATTCTCAATTGTGCAGCCTCTACGCCACTGATATCTATAACAACTTGCGTGCTACTGAGGTTTGTGTTTTAAATGCCCTGCCATTTGTATATGGCCGTCTTATGGAACCTGATAAAGATGCAAGATTTAAGATATGATTTCTGTGGTTTCCCTTTTATCCCTTTACTATCATGAAATTTCTGAATTTAAGATTTTTCATATCATATAATCAATAATATCTCCTACTGTTTTAGCATAAAATGCTGTAATGGTGTAAAAAAACCTTGCTCTGAATTTGTCACAGATAGTTATAACCTTTATAATATGCATGATAATTGGTAAAGCATTTATATTCAATTGAAGCACTGTTTTGATACTTGGTTTCTAACTCTTTTGAGAAATGAAATACAGAATTTTTATAACCTTTCTGTCAACTGTTTCTCTTTGGTCTTGCCTTTTTTCTTAAGTTGTTTGTCAAACGTTTTATTTTTCAGCTGTCAAGAAGGCCTTATCCTAACTTCATGGAAAGAGTACAGCAAGATATCACTCAAAGCATGCGTGGGATACTGGTTGATTGGCTTGTAGAGGTTTGCATTATTTAACTTTCTAATATGTTGACAACATTCAACCTATCAGATGTTTGCTAACAACATGATGAACTAAATTGAGTTTGTGAAGCTGCTGCTGATGATTCCTCTCTTAAGTTAATGTGATTTTTTTTTTTTGAGGGGCATCAAATTTCCTAGTTAATTTAATGGAGATTGCTGTTTGTAGCAGATAATCTGTACTATAACTTAGAATGATGCATTGAATTTCCTTATGATTTACATTGTTTTCAGGTTTCTGAGGAATACAAATTGGTGTCAGACACACTTTACCTCACGGTATATCTCATAGATTGGTTTCTCTCCGAAAATTACATTGAAAGACAAAGACTTCAGCTGCTTGGCATCACCTGCATGCTAATTGCTTCGTAAGTACTCAAATTCAGGGATGTTGACCTTTGCCTTCTCATTCATATTCTTCAACGGGGTATATGTAATTATGTTCATAATGTCATAAATTAAAACTGAATTTTTTCAGAGTAGTTGATGCAGTTGTATGGTAACAAACAATTTCTTGATGCTTGTGTTACGAAGAGAATGCACTATATCCTTGTTTCTATGTCAATGGATGATCATTCAAGAAAGATTTTATCTTTGCTGATAAAAGATTACCCTGTCTTTGTTTCAGTACCACAGTCAACTTGCTTGGCTGTAAATTAGTTGACTTGAGTTGATGCTTCAACACCAAGTTATTTAGCTAAACTAAACAATTCAATTGACAAGTTACTAGGAAATAGCAGAAGCCAGGTATATGCACTTAAGGACAATACTGATTGACCTTTTGTTGACTCCGCCATTTTGACCAATGACCAGAGAGGAGGAAACAAAAACTACTTCAACATTTCAAGGTGTAGACTTTGTGCAACAGCAAATAATGTATGTTAACCAAGATCAATTATGGAAATCGAAATATCAAACTTGAGGATCAAGTTGGTTGATGGTTACATTCCTTTTGTTGCAGCTTACACATTGCTTAGGTAAAACTGGACAAGGACAGATATTCTGTCCTTGAGATGGTTGCATTTATGGTGTGATTATTTTCACTTAACTGGATATTCCATGACTTCCGTAGACAGTATCACAGACACAGGAAGGGTTTTAAAATAAAACAATAAACAACAGTCTACCTATTATTGCCATCTGATGATGAATAACCAAAAATAATATGGTGTGATTATTTTCACTTACCTGGATATTCTATAACCTTAGTAGACAGTATAACCGTCATAAGAATTTTTTTAAAAGAAAACAATAAACAACAGTTTCTATGTGATTCCTATGTTCCGGATAGTTCTTTTTTAGTCTTTTTCCTCTTCATCTCCCTCCTCTTCTTCTTTTCCCCTTCTTTTATTACTTATATATATATATATATATATATATATATATATATATATATATATATATATATATATACATATATATTATTACTATTTTATTTACTTATTTTTATTTTTATCTTTTTTCAACTCTTTCGTATTTTTTATTTGGGTTCATTTACCGTCGACCCCAATTAGTTTGAGATAAAGATGTTGTTGATGTTGATGAAAACAATAAACAACAGTCGAACTATTACTGCTATCTGATGATCATCATCAACAACACCTTTATCTCAAGTTAATCGGGATCGGTGGTAGATGAACCCAAATGAAAAATACGAAGGGAATGAAAAAAGATATAAAATAAAAAAATATATATATATATATAGGGATAAGATCCTTTGACACCGGTGTCAAATTTTTCTAACCTTTGATTTTCGCCAATAACGGTTATTATTTATTGAGAATCAAACTTATTAATTACTATTAATTCCCAATAAATGATAACCGTTGATTGACGGAAATTAACGGATGGGATCTAGTGTCAAATTTTAAAATTTGACACCGGTGTCAAATGATCCTGCTCCATATATATATATATGGGTTTACATTTCTGCAGCTGATCTACGTGCAACAATCAAATACTTGCCCCATATATATTTGAAAGTATTAAATGCAGGGAATCATAACCTTACAAAAGATGAAAGCATTAAATGTGGGGAATCATAACCATACACCTGTCGTTGCTGTACGTAAAGCGGCTGCAGAAATGATTTTACCATATATATATATATGGGTTTGATGTTTGTCCTTTTAAAGGATATAGAGTTGTGTCATTTTAAGTGAGAAAAAGACACAAGCAATGGAAATCATGGGGGGAGAAAGTGGGTATTTTTTTTAATTTAAATTTTAAATAAAAAAATATTAGTTTGTGTCTTTCTCTCACTTAAAATGACACAATTCTATGTCCTTTAAAAGAACAAATATTTTTTCCTATATATATATATATATTAGTAAAAATAAAAGAGGTGTAGGAAAAAAAATAAGTGAGAAAAAAGAAATGGGGAAGGGGAAAAGAAGAGGGGGGAGATGAAGAGGAAAATGATTGAAAGGGGACCATCTGGAACATAGGAATAACAACGGGTCTAACCTTCACCATATTTATAGCTTTTCTCCATTCCGTCCTATGGCGCACCGTTTTCCAATATATATCTCACTCCATTAAGTCTTGTTTTATTACCTTCCCCCAAGTAAGTTTCGGTCTACCTCTACCTTTCTTTGTGTCTAGCTCTTGGTAACAAACTTTTATTCTTATGGGAGCATCTAGGGGGCCTTCTCATGAAGAGCTCAAACCACCTCGATTTATGTTCTCTCATCTTTTCAGCCACTGGTACTACTCCTACCTTTTGTCGAATATCTTCAATTCTTATCTTATCCATCCTTGTATAACCACACATCCACCTTAACATCCCTCATTTTTGCTACTCCCATCTTATGCTCACGTTTCTTGGCCAACATTTAGCTCCATATAACATTGTAGGTGTTACTGGTATTTTATAGAATTTTCCTTTTAGCTTAAGGGAAATTTTCCTGTCACACAAAAAATCAGATGTACTACGCCATTCATCCACCCTGCTCTGATTCTATGATTTACATCTTCATCAATCTCTCCACTTTTTTGCAAAATTGATCCTAGGTATCTAAAAACATATTTCTTGGGTACCTCTTGACCAAGTAGATGCACGAGATCTTGGTCTACATCTCTTACCAGAGAAAACTCACACTTCATTTACTCAGTCTTGCTCCGGCTTAACGTGAATCCTTTAGACTCCAATGTGCTCCACAAGTTTTCTATTAACACTGTCTTTGGTCTCATCAATAAGCACAATATCATTTGCAAAAAGCATACACCATAGAACTTCCTCTTGAATATCTTTTGTTAGTTTATGTTTATCCATAACTAAGAAAAAAAGATAAGGACTTAGAGCCGAACTTTGGTGTACACCTACGTGATAGGAAAATAACTTGATGTTCCATTATAAACTTTCACGCATGTAGTATCCCATCATACATATCCTTGATTGCCTTTACATACTTTAATGATACTTTTTTCTTCTCAAGAACCCACCATAAAACTTTTCTTGGGACCCTATCGTATGCTTTCTCAAGATCTATGAACACCATATGTAAATCCTTCTTTTTTTCTCGATATTTTTCCATTAATTGTCGTATCAAGAAAATGGCTTCTATGGTACATCTTCCAGACATAAATCCCAATTGATTTACAGAAATCTTGGTCTCTCTCCTCAAGCGATGTTCAATAACTCTCTCCCACAAGTTCATAGTATGGCTAATTAGCTTAATGCCTCTATAGTTAGAACAATTCTGAATATCTCCCTTGTTTTTGTAATTAGGCACAAGGATACTCTTCCTCCGTGGTATCTGATGATGAATAACCAAAAACATTTTGACAACCCTTTTGGTGCTTGAATTTTTGCCTTGAATCATTGAAGAGAACTTGAATAATAGAAGGCAAAAGATGGAAATTTTTGTTGTTTACTTCATACACTGTTGACATAAAATTACATTTGCTTCTTCCTTCTCGTGCTAGTTGGCATCGACTGTGACAACTATGCTAATGTTTCAACATCATAACATTCAGATTATTATATCTGTGTGGCATCTGCATTTAAAAATATTCATTTGTCTTCTTTTTTCTGTGATTGAAGGAAATATGAAGAAATTAATGCCCCAAGAATTGAAGAATTCTGCTTCATCACAGACAACACATACTCAAAAGAGGAAGTATGTCTTGCTTTTCAACAACAAATGATTAATGCATACATACCAAGGAAAATATACATTCAAACTGAAAAAAATTGAAGTCTCATACATGTCCCACCACGAGAACTGAAAATCTCAAGCACCATACCATATTCTCTGGCTATTTGAATTCATTCTTACAGTAGTGGATTTTGTTTTGGGTCTTAAAAATAGTATTTATTATAGTATGCTGCTTATCATTATTGGGGTATGTATTATGGCACTTTTGTTATCAGAATTATTGGACTCTTTAGTATTGATAAATAATGGGAGTGGCAGGTACTAAAAATGGAGACTCAAGTGTTAAAGTCCTCTACATATAAACTGTTTGTTCCCACTACAAAAACTTTCCTCAGGTACCTGTTGACATTTTTATCATCAAGCAGTCTTTACGAAAAAATGAAAAGAAAATTTCAGTGTTATTTGGAGATCCTCATGCAATTGTCTGAGTACATTCTTGGTTTCTTAGGAGGTTTCTTCGAGCAGCACAAGCTTCTTACAAGGTGATAAGATTGATCTGGATCAATGCTTCTTGGTCCAGAACATGCTAGATTGTTTCGTTTTGAGTATCACTAATCACTTGCCTACTGAAAAAAACTTGCAGAGCCCCAGCTTTGAATTGGAGTACTTGGCCAATTACCTAGCTGAACTAACACTGATGAACTATAGTTTCTTAAATTTCCTTCCTTCTATGATTGCTGCATCTGCTGTATTTCTTGCCAGATGGACATTAGATCAATCAAGCCATCCATGGGTTTGTGTTTATCATTCATATTTTCCTTCCATGTGAAGTTACATAAAGGAAGCATGACCTTCATTATTTTTATTATCATTATTATTATTTATTTTTATCTTTGCAGAATCCAACTCTTCAACACTATGCCTCTTACAAAGCATCAGATTTGAAAACCACAGTTCTTGGATTACAGAATCTACGGCTGAATAGCAATGGCTGCCCTTTAACTGCCATCAACACAAAGTACAGGCAAGACAAGGTATGGCAGATAGAGAGAGAGAGACTAAAGCTGGTTTATATTTCCAATTCCTGGTTTCTGTACATTATAGTTATAAAGAACCATTTCAACCCAAAAGCTTAAGCTGTTGGGTGAGGTTACATTAATGGTTTTATATATCTCAACAATAATAAACCTATTTACTAGTAACTTGCATGATGTTCAATATGAGAATTTCTGTTGCAGTTTAAATGTGTAGCAGCTTTGTCATCACCAAAACTGCTTGAAAGTCTGTTCTGAAGATAAAGATTGTTGACAAATGATTGCAAGGGACCCCTTAACTGTGACTGATATATGCACGCCACAGAAGGAAAACTCCCAGTTTTGCTACTCAAATGATCTCATGCCTGTTGTGTAATGTAATCCTCCCTCCTACTTATGTCAAATTGTCCCGGTCTATTCTTTAGGGTTTGTTTCGGAGTTAGTTTTAGGAGGAAAAAGAAAGGAATGGAAGGTTTTTTTTTTGGTAAATGGAATGGAAGGGTTTTATTAATCCCTTCCCTTGTTTGTGAGTTCAAAAAAGTGAGGGAAAAGATTTGAAGATTTTTACAAAACCCTTCTTATTCTTAAAATTAAAGTTCCTTTAGTTTGAGAGATTTTAACTCTCAAACAAGGGAAGAAGGGAAGAGAATACCTTTCATTTCCTTTCCCTTCCTCTCTCTTGAATTACTTTCCTTCCCTTCCCCTCCAAACTCGCAAAGAAAGCTTAATATCTTTTGTATATTCATTTCATGACCTTTGGTTGGGGTTCTTGCTGAGTTGTGTCACTTGTGTGAGATTGATTCAACAAGATCAAGCATGTTGCCTAGAGTTCTTTGAACTCAGATAGATGTAGCAATGGTTGTCATTGTTATAATTTGTGTTTTGATTATTTTTTATAAACTTGGATTTTGCTTAAAATTGATTTTCTAAACTTGATTTTGTTGAGAAGTGGGTTTTATAAAATGTTTATGTTTGGAAACTTTTATTCAAAAAAGTAATTTTGGTTGAAAAATGTTATTTGAATTTGTTGATAAAAATCACTTTTAAATGGGTAATTATTAAAGAGTATATAAATATTGTTTAAAATAATGATGTAATATAAAATTACCAGGATATTTTTGTTGGTACATATTTAGTGGAGTTTTTCTTCATTGCAAAAGCAACAAAATGTTACTTTTGTAGTTCTGACAACAAAACCATGATTTTAATGTAAAACTATTTTGCCCAAAAAATTTAAACATATTAGTACAAATTTGAAGCTTTGTTTTTAGTTTCAAAAGTGATTTTTTAAAGGAAAAAATGTGTGTCCTTTTAAATGACATAACTTATGTCATTTCACTTTCACAAAGAGGTGGGACTCACATTTTCATATTTTTTTGTCCACTCTCTTTTCTTCTTTATCTATCTCTTTCTCTCACTTAAAATGACACAATTTTACATCTTTTGAAATGATACACACTTTTTCCTTTTATAAATTATAAACATTATATAACCTACGGTTGCCGTACTTTCATGGGCCCATGAGCGTTGCAAATCTCTATCTATGGGCCGCACGTTACACAAACAACCAAAAACAGAAGAATCCGCACGTTACCCAAACAACCAAAAACAGAAGAATCAGCTGAAATGTCTACATTGCCCTTTAACTTATTAAACTCGAAAAGCAAAGGGCATTTTACTTTTTTTTTTAGTTAATACATTTTTATTACGGTTTGAAAAAATCATTTTATTTTAATTAAAAAATAAGCAAAATAAAAATTTAGAATTTTATAATCATTAAAATAAAAAATAAAATTAAAAACATAGAAACAAACTAAATATCTTTTAAAGTCACCATTTGGAAAATTGCATTTTTTGTGTGTGTAGAAATTGATTGTTTTGGAGAAATTATTTGTAAAGTTTAAAATTAAAGAGAAGGAAGTATAGTTTAAACAGATTTTAAAGGTTAACTAAATTTATTTATTTTTATCTACAATTGAAATAAATCATATTACACACCGTATTTTATTTTCCGGTTGTATGTATTTATTTTTAAATCATTTTCTAAATATTTAATTTTAATCTAAAAAATTATAAATTTTTTTATTTCTTATAAAAAAAATGTAATTATTTCATTAAACACCTACTGTAATTCTTATAAAGAATTATATTCATTATTGTGTTTATTATATTCAAGAAATGATAATTGTTTTTCCAAATCCAGAAGAAAAAAAAAATACAAGCCAAGCTAAACATTAAATTAAAATATTTATCACATCAATAAATTTCTTCTCAATTTACTGGCATGCAATTATGTAAATATGTTGAGACTGCAGGATATTGTAAATTAATAACAATGGATAAAATATTGCAGAAATTTTTATTTTCTATGGTGCTCCTCTTCTAATCTTTACTTTGATAAATGAGGCAGAGAATACGTGGCAGCTAAGCTCAATTGGTGATTTCTGTTGCAAAGTAGAGAGAGAAAGAGACATAAAAATGGCGACTTTGAATGTGTTCTCACAGCCATGGCAGCCTACAATTTACCCTTCTTTCTGTTGTTCAAATACTAACAACAATGCCTATCATCATTCTAACAATTGTAAATTAAATTTATTTTCCAATTCCCATCACTTCTCTGTTCTATCCACCCAATCTAGCTCTTCTAAGCCCCCTCAATTGCCCCCCCACTTCTCAAAGTCAGGTACTTTTTTTTCTTCATTCTATGTTCACTTTAGTGAATTAGAACTCATCAGTTGTTTTATCCAGGTTATAAATTTTCATTCCAAGTTAAACAAATTTTTATAATTTAGTCTTATTATATAATTTTCATTCCTGGGCATTTGAATTGAAGATTTTCTGACAAATCTTGAACTTGTATGATGATTGATACTTGACCTTACTATTAAGGATTCAATCAAGTTCTAATCTTCTTTGATCTTTCAGACAAAATAGGAGAAGGAAAAAAAATGAATGAACATTAGAAGCTTTATTTTCATCTTCAAGCTCAAGTTGTTGGAATTTATTTATATCATCTTTAATTTACTATTACAATAATTTCTGTAGGCAGTGGAAGTTCATGGCTACAAAACAGTTCCACCGCTGACAGCATTGAGTACAGAAAGCGTCCTCTATGTTGTGTGTTTCCCACAAAACCTGCCCAAGTTTCCTCTGTGCAAGACCTTTTTGAGTTCATTTGTTCAGGACCTTTGCTTGACAAAATTGGTATGACACAAGAGAAGGTGGCAGAGTCCATAGATAAATGGTTATCATATGGTAGGAACCTATGCACATTGTTTCAGCTTAATGAATTGTACCTGACAGAGCCTCAAAAAGCTAGGGTCTATCACTACTATGTACCAGTATTTCTCTGGTGTGAACAAGAGGTTGCTCTGCATCGGTCCAAGTTCAAAGATGAAGAAGATATACCTCCTTTGGTGGTATGGCTTCTTTCCATGATTTCTCACTCTCATAGTTTGTTTTTTTCTATGTATTTGTGTTATGCAGCTGATTAATTTTTTTCACTTTGTATGCCTCAGATTGGATTTAGTGCTCCTCAAGGCTGCGGAAAGACAACCCTTGTCTTTGCTCTTGACTATCTTTTCCGGTTGACTGGCAGGTAGGCTTTGAACTCTGAAGCAACATGATCTTTGAATTAATCCTTTGTTTTGATGGCTATATAGAAAGGAGATTAATTAACAAAATACTGATATATGTTAAAATTTTCAGGAAGTGCGCAACAATATCGATAGATGATTTTTATTTGACAGCTGAAGGTCAGGTATATAGAAGCTGTTTTCTACATTTGTTTTCACAGTTGATGTTCCCATCTTGTTCTTTTTCTTTTGGACTGACAAATTATGTGTTTGAATTATAGAATAAACTAGGAGAAGCTAATCCAGGAAATGCACTTCTTCAGGTAATTATACACATTTAATTGAAGTGGTGAACAGTATATTATCTAGGGATATAATGATTTATGATAACTAAAATATTTTTTCTTGCCTTGTTTCCTTCCAGTTGCGTGGAAATGCAGGAAGCCATGATCTTGCTTTGTCTGTTGAAACTCTGACAGCTTTAACAAAAATGACAAGAGAAGGTGGTTCTCTGTAATTTTTTCCCCTCTTTATCATATTTGTATATTATGTGTAATTCCTTGTTATTTGAAGTGTCCAGGTATAAAGATGAAGTTACCAAGATATGATAAAGTAAGGCATAACTTGCATATTTCAGTTTTTCAAACAATTTTTGAATTTGTAGTTGCTAATGGTAAATTGCCTGGCTTTGCAGTCTGCATTCAGTGGGAGAGGTGACCGTTCTGATCCTTCGACATGGCCAGAAGTTGAAGGGCCACTTACGGTAAAAGAATCTTCAATTGTAACTTTTAAGCTGCTTCTGATGGTTCTGGTTCACTTCGTAAAAATGATCCAACAGAAACAAAAAATGAAAAAAAAAAAAAAAAACCAGCTTACTGAAGTAAGGTTCTTAACCACCTAAATTACCCTCCTCTCCTCCATAAAAGAAGGAAGTACAACATTAACTTTTGAAAAAAATTGTATTTGCTTCCAGAACTCAAATTATAATAAGGTGGGAATGTGACATTATTCATGCGATAAAACAACTGTTCTTTATCTCATTTCAATATCATTTCAAAAGTGTTGATCCTTCCGTTACCATGCATGGATGGGCCTTTTAGGTTGTATTGTTTGAAGGTTGGATGCTCGGTTTCAAGCCCCTTCCAGTTGAGGCTGTAAAGGTTGTTGATCCCCAGGTTAGAATTAGTAAAGTTCCTTTATCTTTCATAATACGCACATTAAGTTTATGATACTGACTTGCTGATTAGGACTTACTGATTATGCAAATTCTCCACCCTTTTCTAATAATAGGAGGAATTGCTAATGAATTATGCTTTTGTATAAAGAAGTAATCAATTTTGCTTATTATTCAGCTAGAAATTGTAAATAAAAACCTCGAAGCTTATTATGATGCCTGGGACAAATACATAAAGTCATGGATAGTCATCAAGATTAAGGACCCAAATTGTGTCTACCAATGGCGCTTGCAGGTAGGTTGTTCTAAAATCCTCTTTCAGAAATCATAAACTGTGTTCAGAACCTGATTGTAACAGGCTAACATCTGTGTATTTGCTGTTCGAATTTGCAGGCTGAGATTGCCATGAGAGAGGCAGGCAAACCTGGAATGTCTGATGATGAGGTTTAGTGCTTACATGCATTTATGTTTGACTAAATACACATATATGTTGATATCTATTATCTCTTCTGTGCTTGCAACATCTACCTTGTAATGACTAAAGCTAGGTTTTTTCATGGTTTGTGCTCTCCAGGTGAGAGATTTTGTTTCTCGCTACCTGCCAGCATACAATGCATACCTTCCTACACTTTACTCTCAGGGTCCAAATGGTTCAGATCCTCAGCATCTCCTAACCATCGAAATAGATGAAAAGAGGAACCCCATCCTAGGTGTCTAGGTTAACTAGATGATAGGACATTACTGGCTTTTCAATTCTTTGAGAGAATCAAAATGGCCATTCGGCATTAATTAGTTTCATCAGAAGTAGAGATAAGTCAATGTATCTGCACTATTCTCCTTCAAATGTATAGAGAATATTTTCATAATGACGGATTCTTTCTGGTTTTGCTTGAGGAATGAATGTTTAAAGGAATCACAAGAAGACCAAAGAGGGTTGGTTCAAGTGGTACAAGCTTGATTCCGTTTAAGCAAGGTCTTGAATTCTAAGTCCTTGTAAATGCAAAAAATCTCTTTTGGGAAAGTTAGCCTCACTATAATGTGGATATTCTCAACTCGAACAGAATTGCTTCCCATGAAGGATACATATGGATTATCCAAAAAAAAAAAAAAAAAAAGGAACCACAACAAGTGTTCATTGTTTGCCGTATGTTCAAATGGAAGTCCAGATTACTAATATCATTGTGCTCAAAGTCCTGGTTAGTTACTTCAGTATTACACTACTACTACTGCTTGTGCTGCAGCACTTGGTTTATTTAACAGGCACAATGGATTCATATATTGTAACAATATCACGAAAACTAAAAATAATTGAATTACATGGTTGTGATTCAGAGATTATATCTTATTGGCTCCCAGAATCATCATTTCATATAATGTCAATGATGAAACACAAACTTGACAAACGTCTGTTGGAAGTTAGGTAATCTAGGGACAGCAACAACAGGTACGTTCCAAGCAGCACTCGCAACTCTCATAGCAGCAAAAGCAGCAACAGAGTGTAAACAAACTAAACCAAAGAGTCAATTGATCAGCATGTACTGTATAACTAAGAGAGAATTTTGTAAGGAGAAAATGAAGATAAAGAGAAATGGGAACTAAAGATGTACACACCAAGCATAGAGGCTTCCCTTCTCCTCACGGCGCTTGTGAACGTGATCATAGTATGACATCTGCTGCTGTGGTGGTGCAGACCCCTTCATATTTTGGGAGTGTTGAAGAAGATAATGCATGCAACAGCTTTTGCCAATATATTTATAAGCAGAAGCAAGAAAGTTACTTGTTTAAGGCTTCCCCCTTAGCCATGAAACTCACTCTTCTCCTTTTCTCACCAATTAATCATTTATTATGGTGGTTAGAAGAAAGGAATTGGTTGACTTCACTTGTTGGAAAAGTGATGAAACCAACCCCAGAGTGGTGGGGAAGACCACGTTCCCACTCCTATTGTAAACAATCACTTCAACCCAAGAGGTTAAGTAGTTGGGTGAGGAAGTTTATAATGATTTATATTATTCTTTAACATAACTCCTCACGCAATAATTATTTAGGCTTGAAGCATGGATATTGTATAAGTCTAATTTTTGGTTTGCTATATACTTTATTTTTTCCCAATAAAAAAGTGAATGCGGTAAGGATTGAAGTCGTGATCTCATGATCACTGAATATTTGATAAAAATGTAAAGTATCAATTTTATATTATTCTATAACACCTATACACAAAAACAAACTCCAGCTAATGGACCCATGCTTGTAAGAACCAACCATATTAGATGGTAAGAAGATGTCATAGTCATTAGTCACTAGCTAGTTGCTTTATTTAATGAGTTCCAGCCCCTATCCAACTTAAACCCTTCATTTCTACCTAAACAGAAATTTCCATATTCAGCCATACAAAAGTATAGTAGACCACATGTCTACACAAGAACTGCTCCGCCTCATAAATCAACTTCCATGGGCAATGGGGAAAGGTTGAAGGGTAAGAGTTCCGTCTTTATTTAATGTCACTTTTACAGTAGTTAACGTAATTGTCAGCGTTTTGGGGTCATTGTGAGCAAGTTATTAACGTTTACGGGAAATGTTTATAAGTCAATTTTCATTTATCATGTGACAATCGTGCAATGAATAACACACTAGTTACCAGTTAATTTGTCCATGTTAATATCATAGTCCTCATCAAACAAAGTTTTCCTAAAGTCTCACATAATGTTAAGTACATTAGTTACCATATGATTAACAGAAATTACAAGACATATCCTTATAACATGACTTATTATAAGAAAGATTTTAGAGTTTATGATCCTAAAATTTAAGCATTGTATATTTCCCTACACCCCCTCCTAATTTATTCTGACGGTGAAGAAGAAACAAAAGGAATTAATTAGAATTTCGGTTGGCAAAACACAAAGGCAACTACATTTTTATATATTTATTTATGAGATTAATATTTCTCATGTTGTACGAGATAAAATTTATCTACTATCCACACATAAAAGCGTCTGAGACTTATATGGGCCCATGGGAAGAGAAGAGAAAGAAAGAAAAAATATAGATCTCACATGTAAGGGATAAATTTATCTTAAACAATATGAGAAACAATAAAATTATATATTTATTTTGGTAAAAAAGGAGGCCTAAGAAACTACAATCCATAGAAAAACCAGCCAAATCATTTATGTCTAACCAAGAATCCCTAGAAAGGGGTCTGAAATCCGCCACCCTGTTGCTCTCCCGATAACAATTGAGTCACTCGGATAATGTAAAAGAACAATAACCGTCCATCATAATAATACACATATGAAAAACACACTCTCTCCCGTGCCTCAATTTATTATCAACTACCATATCATATTTCTTCATAACCACCTTTCGAAGTTCAAACCCATTAAATGCGCAAGAAACTCAACCACCTGCAACCAAATCTAGTGAAGTCAATTCCATCTTAAGCATATTCTGTCAAAAAGATTTCCATTTTATGCACAAGTAATTAAGAACAATATTTTCACGAGCAAGTAAAGTTTGGATCCCATTATACTTAAAGAAGTCCATCAGTATATAACCCCGTGTCAGAAATTTTACGCTGACTTGAATTCTTTACATTTGGCTCTAAAACAATAAGGTTTACTAAAAGAAAACAATTAACATGCTGTCTTGACTAGTTTAATATAAAACAACGGGATCCAAATTTGTGAAGAAGAAGATGAAATCACTAGATAAGTATTGTGATCTCGTGAGAGAATAGTGAGCAAATGCATAATAGTTTGTTTTCTTGGTACGACCGACTGATCGAGCATGATAAAAGTGAATGGACGGGGAAATTATGAGCATGTATTAATTCCTCTTTTAGGGAGCTAAAATTTTTTGAAGGGGAAGCGAATGTTCATAAATTGAACTATCTTTTTAACTGCATGATTATGATTGGATATGGGCTTCAATAGTCCGAATTTTGGGGCACCAAAATCCTGGGTTAAAGGCGGTGGCATACTCAGAAAATTTTATTTATATTTGCACATTTAGTAGCTGCTTCCGAATTTTTTTTTGTAAAGAAAGTTTAAATCAACGCTTGAACCCGCTCATAATCTAGTTGCTTCCATAACAAGCTGCAGACAATAGTTTGACAAATTATTTTCTCCCTAAATCTTACCAATCCTCCAAAACAAATATGAGAATATATTCCGGTACATCTATACATCATCATTCTATTTTATAGTGATGAATAAAAAAGTCAACACTACCTGTACAGAAGGCAATCAAAATCACGTTGAAGACCTCATCTCTAGATATTAACTTATTTGAGAATGTCCTCTCTTTTTATAAAAATGAAACAGGAAACAAAGGATGAAGAGAGCATGTGAAATGTGTACATGACAGGGGAAGAAGAATAAGTTTTCTCACTAATCAATTTGCATTGCTACGTTGTTTTAATCATCTCCTTACGTTGTTACGTTGCTAACTAATATAAGAATAAATATCTTTTTTGATCCCTAATAAAAAATTTGGTCTGCACTTTAGTCCATTATAAAAAAATTAGTCACCTGGTCCCTATGAAATTCAAAGTGGATCTATTTTGGTCTTTTTGAGTAATTAATGTAGGTCTTTTTTGAATTTTTGAAGCACCATGATTTTAACTAAATTGATCTACTTTAAATTTTTTAGGGACCTCGAGACTATTTTTTTTTGTAAGGGACTAAAATGGGGATCATATTTTTTGTTAGGGACTTAAAAGAATATTTACTCCTAATATATATATATATATTGAACCAAGAGACAAATAAGGATCTGCAACAATGGTGGTAGCTCAGTTGGCGCATGGGAGCTGAGCAGGTGGGGGTGAGGGCATGTGTTCGAATCTCCCCAGTACCACCTTTGGGAGGGGTTTAAAGCCTTAATCCTGAACCTGTCCCGAATCGGACTAATCGCGAAGCGATGAACCGATGGAATATTTCCAAAAAAAAAAAAAGATCTACAACAAAAAAAAGCATAAAATTGAAATCTAATATTTTATGTCCGCACTTGCGGGCATTTGTGGGTCTGCCATTGGTTAAAGAATACCCATAATATTTGCTCCACCGAGAAAGAGTCAATTTTCATCCGGATTCAATTGTTATCTATTAATTAACGTTTAACACATCTTCAGTATACGCCATCCTTCCAGGACTGCCCAGGAATAAACCTCGACAGAGATGAGGATAAATAGATTTCACTTATTCGTGAACCTGAAAATATGATGATAAACATAAACCTAACAAAGCCACTAGGATTTTTTGTAGTGGTAAAAAATTGAATAATTTGTATGAGGTTATAAATTTAAACTTTAGTGCCACAGTTTTTTTTATATATATATATATATATATATATATATATATATATATATATATATATATATATATATATAAACCTAATAAGCTTCTTTTATTTTTGTCGTATCAATAAATTTCATCTTCATGGAAAACAAATCACAAGCTTAATAATTAAGGAGTGGAAAGAGAAAAGCAGCTTCAATATTTCCTTTGAAGATTTTAAATGAGGGAGAACTCTTCTTTTTTTCCTTTCAAAGTTGTAAAATTATCTCTCCTCAAATTAGAGATGAGGAGAGAAAAATATATATTTTGAATTGGGTAAAAGCGAACTAGAGTCAAAATCACTTCTCAAACCAATTATAATTATATTTTACTGGTAAAATTTAATTATAATTCTAAAAATTATTTTTTTCTCTCTTCAGAAAATTTTGGTTAACGTGATAGAGATGAAAAATAATTTTAATATTACAACAATGTCTTACCGATAAGACATTGTAATTGGTGGCATAAGAGAAATTTTTTTGCAACAACATAAGAAGTTGGGGACCTATAATATTATGGCTATAAAACTTCAGCAAAATCACTTCTCATCTTTCTGCAAGGGAAAATCTTTTGCAACAACCGATTACAACTATGTCTTACCAGTAAGACATAGTTGTAATATTAAAAACTATTTTTTTTCTCTATCCTCATCAGATTGTCGGTTGACATGACAGAGAGAAAAAAAATAACTTTAATATTACATTTATATCTTATCGATAAGACATAGTTATAATTGGTGGCATGAGAGGAAAAGTTTTGCAGCAACATAAAAAGTTGGAGATACTAAAATTTTTCCTCTTAAATGCAAAAGGTAACTTCTCATGCTATCCTCACATAAAAAATAGTCATTTCTATTATTATTTTTTGGGAAAAATATTTGTCCTTTTAAAGGATATATTTTTATGTCATTTTAGATCCTAATCATTGATTTTCGTCAATCAACGGTTAAAATTTATTGGGTTAAATTTATTAATCAATTAGTAATTCACAATAAAACCCAACAAATTCTAACCGTTGATTGACGGAAATCAACAGTTAGGATCTAAAATGTCACAAAATTATATCCTTTAAAAGAATAAATATTTTTTCCTTATTGTTTATAAAAAAAATGGTGGGGCCCAATTTCTTGTCTCGGCTGAAAAAAAAACAGATGCTTCATAAAGCCTTGCCCTAATATTATAGAGGGTATTCAATGTGTGTGGTTCTATAATGGAAACTCTACGAACAGTGACCAAAATGCCATTGTTTCTTAACTTTTTTTCTTAAATGTCACGCTAACAGTGTTAATTTCGAATATGTCACGTGGACAAGTTCGATGGGCACTGTAGCGAACTCAGTTTGCTGACGTGTCACGTTCTTAGTGATACCAAGTTCGCTACATGGAGTAGCGAACTTGGTTGCAATTATTGCACCTGTACGTTTCCACTTACCATGATGACACGTGGCGAACATGCAACGAAGTTCGCTAGGGGGGCAGCGAACTTCGTTGCATGTCTGCCATGTGGCGTGGCAGACAGAAACGTGCAGGTGCAATAATTGCAATCAAGTTCGCTACCTTGCCCACGTGGCATACTGAGAATTAATACTGTTGGCGTGACATTTAGGTAAAAAAGTTAGAAAACAATGGCATTTTGGTCACTGTTCCGGAAACTCTACTTAGTTATCCAATATTTTATTGATTTAAAAATGAAAATTCAAGCAATCAGCGGTGAAATATCTTATTTTATTTTTCTTTTCGTTTTTAATTTTAACAATGATAGATTGATAGCCTAGAGTAAAGGCTGTATTATGCATTTATGTCCAACACGACTACACGAGTATTTTATTTCCACCCGAACTCTGATTTGTTTTTATGCTTTGCAATTTACGGTGCGCATGATAGTATTTTTTTTATTTTTAATATATAAAATAGAGGGATCTTTTAATTTGTGTAAGAATACAGAATTTCATTTCTCATCTCAGGATTTCCATACATTCAACATTCAGTGACTATAATTGGTTAGAGATTAATAATTAATTAATAAATATAATTTAATAAATTATCAGCAATTGAGATAAAAAATAAGATTTTTTATTCTTACCCTAATTTAAGAGGCCATTCCTCGTATACAAATGTGGTTAAAACTTATGTTTGATAAAATTAATTTTTTTTGTTTCAGAAAATAAATTGATAGCCCAATAATGTATATAAATATAAACAATTTTTCATCTTCTTCGTTCCTAAACACAAAAATTGAAAAAATTATTTTTCTTTAAAAACATGGCTAGATTAATTATCACGCACACCCTTAATTTTTAAAATAGATCTTAATTTATACATAAACCATATCAATCACTTCATAATTATTGAAGTGGTCAAATGCTTTTCTTGAAGTTAAGTTGCCTTTAAAATAAACAAATAAAGTTGTCATTCTAAACCAACTAAAATTTAATGATAAATACATTAGTACTTCCTGACAAAGAATTTTTTTTTTCATAAAAGATGATATCAACAAAAATATTAGGGAAAAATGTGTGTCATTTTAAAGGATGTGTGTCATTTTAAAGGATGTAAAGTTGTGTCATTTTAAGAGAGAGAAAGAAATAGATAAAGGAGGAGAGAGAGTTGCAAAAAAAACAAAGATGTGGATCCCACCTCTTTGTGAGAGTAAAAGGATATAAGTTGTGTCATTTAAAAGGATAAACATTTTTCCCAAAATATTATGTGAAATATGCATTGGATCACACTACTGATCCGTGCATATATCTAACTACTACAAGGAATGAGATACAATATCTGAAGCTGTTCTTAAATTTGACCCAGGTACTGACTTGGTTGGGGTATTAGGTCACTGAGTCACTGGTCAGACTAGTAAGTCACTAGCCAGACTAGTTGATCCGGATATATATAAATATATATAAAAACGCACACTATTACTATGTCAATTTAATTTGTAACTCATAATTCTCATAAGCATACCTCTCAATAACATTCAAAAGGTCAGATGTTATGAACTCGTATTTTTTAAATTCCTCTACATTGAAATGACATATGTCACGTTCTCTTAATTTATTTTTCCACAAATTGCTTCAGTATTGGAAGGTGAAATTTGAAGTCATTATGGAAGAGTATATTACTAGCAAATAAAATTAAAAAAAAATTAAACATATTTTTTTTTATAGAAATGCATGACCTGACCGAGTTATCGGGTTTGGCCGAGTTTGACTGGGTCCGGTACATGACTGATTCGATGCTTGACTCGAACTGGTCCAATAATCGATTCGCTGGATTCCGAATCGACCCAACCGGATCGGATCGGGTTTTATAACAATAGCCCAAAATCCAAGTGTATTATTCCACATTCTCTTAATGATGATCGTACTATTCATTACATGCCAGCTCCCCTTATTTATTTATTTTTAATATCATAATATAGAGATCAGTCTTTGTTCTAGTTCTTTCAAAGCCAAACCAAAAGTAACTAGAGGTGCTAATTAAGGGACATGTACACCATCAAGCACCAAGGATATGCTATCATTACACTAAATTAGCGTCTAACTGCAGCTAGTACACTTTGAAGGTGTCATCGGAAATGAAATAGTATTAAATGTTTATCAACGTATGATCATTAATTACACTAATTATTCTGCTAACTTTGAAGTAGCCTTCTGACCTGCAATATTAGTACTCAGGGAGTCAGGGGGATCAAAATCAAAACCATCGTATAATTTTATTGTATAATGGATATTTTGTTACAAAAAGAAAGAAAGAAATGAAGAAATTAAATGAACTAACCTATGCCACTGGCCTCTGAGCTAACCTTAAGCCTTGTCCTCTTGCATGATTCAACAAACATCCTAGAACAAAAAAAACAGATGAGTTTTTTTTTTAAAAAAAACAAAAAGGAAAGAAAAGGAAACAAATCGAGGAGCAAGATATATATTAAATAAAGGGTAATAGTTTTCTTATGTTGTAGAAGATATGTATTATCTCCTACACACTCATTGGTGCAAGTGGGGTCCGTTTTTAGGGGAAGAGAGAGAAAAAGTAAAGTGGGACCCATTTTGAGTTTGTGTGTGTAGGAGATAGATTATATTTTATGCAACATAAGAGTAATAAATCCCTTAAATAAATTTGGTGAATAGTTAAAGCTGTATACAACTTACTTCCAGGGTACATCCCCAACCAACATCCAGTCACCATCTTTGTTCATGGAAAACGCAAAACAAAACCAAAACAAAAAAGCAACATGTACAGCTACACATAATTTCATATGCATATATACATGTCTATTAGAAATGTTTTGATCTTTTGGGCATGCATATGAACTTATATGATAAGCATAAAAAGAGAATGAAAACTAGAGAGAGTGGGGAGAAGAGAAAGCTGAGAAAGAAGAGAGAGTGTGTCGAAAATTTAAAACTAATAATAACCATTGATTGATATGGTAATCTAATGGTGATTAAAAAAGTAGTAACCGGCCGGTAGTAAAAAATAATGGTAGTTAGTATATCGGTCCTCCTAAAACAATAAGGTTTACTAAAAGAAAACAATTAACATGCTGTCTTGACTAGTTTACTATAAAATAACGGGATCCAAATTTGTGGTGCCATTAAAAAGAAGAAGAAGATGAAATTAACTTGTTCCAACATCCAAGCATGTAATCACTAAATAAGTATTGTGATCTCTTGAGAGAATAGTGAGCAAATGCATAATAGTTTGTTTTCTTGGTATGACCGAGCAATGGCGGACCTGCACTGTTGCCCCTGTGGGCAAGTGCAGACAGTAACTTGACAAAGTAACTATTTTTTTCTATTAAAAAATTGATCTGTTTTGCTTCTGGAGTTGCCAACTTATAAGCAACCAAATGTATTCGGTCTCATAATTACTTGTATCCTGTATGTTTGAACAATAGACATGTTATACTACATTCTTGAAATTAATATCGTTATGCTTATATTTGTGCCACTGTGGAGGCATTTTTAAAATATGTAGTTCTTTTATGATTTCGTTAGAAACTCCAATATAGGAAATCAGATTAGAAGAAATAATAGTGGAGTCAAAGAACCATGTGGGCCAGCTTCTCTGAGGCTTAGTTAATTCCCAGACCATGTGTTCCTTACTTTGTCTTCATCAAGATATGATAGTATTCACCTCCTTTTACTCTTTTTATTTTTATTTATTTTATTATTATTTTTCATCGGCTGCTCTAACTTGTTATGCTCAAATTTAACACGTTTCTTAAAGAAATTTTTGCTTTCAACAATGATTGGATTATGGACAGCATTGTGTTATCTGTTATGTAGAACATTTGGTGAATTGCCTATCGCTTGTTTGATAAAATGTCTGAACCACCCACTTTCTTTGGACTGTGCTTCATAAACCAATTGAACTGCCTTTGATTTGATTCTAGTTTCTTGTATTAGTTATATGCTATTTGATTTTCAAATTTTTCTCTATTTATAGGCGTGGTTTTCCTTATACTATGTTACTTTCTCTTGTCTTAATTGTTGGTATTGTGATCATGTACTCAAAAGTCACATTTTCAAATCTTATATTTACCCATTTGCAAATCCAAGATAAGGTTATCTACCGTAAATCCTTCCATAGATCTTGTGCATGGCGAGAGCTTTTAAAAAAAAATTCGAGGGCACTGTCTTTGAACCTCCGTCACTAAATGTGCAGACATAAATACAATTTTCTGGACCTGCCACTGCGACCGAGCATGATAAAAGTGAATGGACAGGGAAATTATGAGCATATATTAATTCCTCTTTTAGGGAGCTAAATTTTTTTGAAGGGGAAGCGAATGTTCATAAATTGAACTATCTTTTTAACTACATGATTATGATTCGATATGGGCTTCAATAGTCCGAATTTTGAAGCTCTATTTGGACCAAAACTATGGGTTAAAGAATACCCATAATATTTGCTCACCCGAGAAAGAGTTAATTTTCATTGGGATTCAATTATTAATTAACGTTTAACACATCTTCAGTATATGTCATCCTTCTAGGACTGCCCAACAATAAACCTCAACAGAGATGATGATAAATAGATTTCACTTATTCGTGAACCCGAAAAGATGATGATAAACATAAACCTAACAAAGTCAGTAAGATTGTTCTAATGGCGAAGAATTTGAATAATTTGTATAAGATTATACATTCAAACCTCAATGCCATAATATATATATATATATATATATATATATATATATATATATATATATATATGGGTAAGGATCATTTTACACCAGTGTAAGTTACACTCTTAATCTTGTCCATTGATCTCATTTATATTTAAGGGCTCAAATTTTTTAGTAACGTGAGCCATTGGATACAAGTTGATCAATGGTCAAGATTGAGTGTAAAACTTCTAACTCTTACACCAGTGTAAGAATATCCTGCCCCTATATATATATATATAAACCTAATAAGTTTCTTTTATTTTCGTCATATCAACATACTTTATCCTCATGGAAAACAAAGCACTATACTGATTCTCTGACAAGCTTAAGAATTAAAGAGTGGAATTAGAAAAGCAACTCCAATATTTCCTTCGAAGATCTTAAATGAGAGAGAACTCCTCTTGTTTTCCTTTCAAAGTTGTAAAATTATCTCTCCTTAAATTAGAGATGAGGAGAGGAAAATATATATTTTGAATTGGGTAAAAGCAAGTAGAGTCTCCCCACATCCTCTTTTTCCAAATGTTAAATAACAAGAGAGAAGAGAGGAACATTTGAAATAATATTATATGTATTGACTAATGAAGGCTGTACAATATATAAACAGACTAATGGGCTAAGCCCAAACCTAATGTAATCTGACCTAATACATAATAAGGAAACCCTAATTACAAAATAAAGAAACTCTAATTACAATATATTTCTAACACCAAATATAGACTACAATTAGTTATAAATGTGCCTTTAGGAGAATAATATTATAGAGGGTTTTCAATATGTCTGGTTCTATAACGGAAACTGTAATATTAAAAAAAAAACGCAAAAGTGGCACGCCAAGAGTGGCGCCTTTTGCACCAACTCTCTAATAAGTGGGCGCGAAGAGCATGGACGTGTATATATATATATATATATATATATATATATAATAAAAAAATAAGTAATTAAATATTAAAATAAATGTATATAATATATTAATAATAAAATAAATAATAATAATAATATAATAATTGATAAATAAATGAATATATGTATAAATAAACTACATAAAGTAAATAAAATGTATTACATATAACGTGGAGGCACCATGATGACTGCTTACGAACATTTTTCTAGAAACGTATATGTTGATGATTACGTGGTTAATTATCATTTGAAAGGTAATGATTACTTAGTTATAATTTAACTAGCTTGTTCAAATCTAACGAAATACAATTCAAACGTAAGCAAGTCTCTCCTTGTATATATATATTGCTATCCATAACGGGAAAAAAGAAGGAAGAAAACAGCGAGAAGAAAAAAAAAAAAAAAGAGAAAGAGTGATAAAAAAGAAGAGAGGAAAGTGACGAAGCAGAAGGTAACGTTGGGTGATAAAACTTATTCTCTCGTTTTTCTTATTCTTTAAACAATGATGAGTTTTCATGCTACTATCGTCTTGTTAAATTTTTCTGCTTAAATGTTCCTTGAATTTATTTTATTACAGTAGTTTGGTTTTATTCAATGATTTCACTCTTCTACAGTTCCTTCATTTTCTTTTAAATTTGGTTTCTGATTGTCAAGTTGGGTCGTTATTTGGTACCAACTAATTATGAAGAGAATGTGTAAATTTAACTGATGAAGACATCTATGAACTGAACCACAGAGTTTGGGTTCAGACGATTATAGGGTAAGGGACGCCTTATCGTGGTTTGAGCTCCTCCACAATAAATCTTTCATATGCGGAGAACCACAAAGTTGGAAAATTATTTAGTTTCAGTTAAATATTACACAATGTATTATTTATTATATTACTTCATTTTATTAAATTATCTAAGAGAATGGTATTTTCCGTTATTACGGCTAGAAATTGTTATAGTTAGAAAACCTCAATGTTACTGATAATTTTCTCACGTGTGTTTGTTTTGTGCTAACCTTTTCAGAAAATTATAATGCCTAGTCTAAGCTTATCAGGTGAAGGATGGAGTATCAATGTTTACTCTTACGAGGACCGCATGGAGTTTTATATTGTAGTAGGAAATCAAGGAACTTCTGCAATATTCTATGCTGAAAGTGTGGAGACCTACACCTATAGACTAGATTAGGTTAAGACTTTTGTATTGTATAATTATGTGATGCCAGTAGAATATAAAGTGATGTAATATTTAGTAGACTGTAAGACCAATGTAAAATAATTTCCGTATATACCTGACTTAATGTTAGTTATAAAGTAATGTTGGTAGATGTTTATATAGTTTTTTTTTACTGTTCTTATCATCAATAGTAAAATTAAACAAATTAATATGTATTAATTAATAACATTAACTCCTTTCGATTTTATTTCTCACTGATTATGTGTAAAGAGAAAACATATATATAAAAAAGGAATCATGTAATATTCCTTATAAAAGTTAAAATCAAGGGATGTCACAGAAACTCTACTTAGTTATCCAATATTTTATTGATTAAAAAAATGAAAATTCAAGCAATCAGCGGTGAAATTTTTTTTTTCTTTTCATTTTTTTTTTTGGTAAAAATTTTCTTTTCATTTTTTAATTTTTAACAATAGAGAACATTTTAACCGTTGCTATGAATATATATTCAATGCAATAGTCTATATTAATTATGTACTTCACAGAGTATATAATTATAATATTCAAGTTTTTTTTCTCTCTAACCAACAATTTTAGAAAAAAATAATAATTTTAATATTATAACTATATACTTTCCAAAATATATATTTATAATATCATCGTTTCACTTAATACTCAATATATACTAAATTTTTCCGATAGATTGATAGCCTAGCGTAAAGGCTGTGTTATGCATTTAAGTCCAACAAGAGTATTTAATTTCCACCCGTAATCTGATTTGTTTTTATGCTTTGCAATTTACGGAGCGCATGATAGTATTTTTTAAATTTTTTAATTTTTAATATATAAAATAGGGGAGGGATCTATTGATTTTACTATAAGAATAAAAAATTTCATTTCTCATCTCAATGTTGATTTTTATATATCTAATGACTATAATTTGTTAGAAATTAATAATTAATTATTGAATATAATTTAATATATTACAACCGTTAATTCACGAAGATCAACAACAGAGATAAAAAAAATAAGATTTTTTATTATTACACAAGAGTCAAAAGATCATTTCCAGTATATAAATGTGGTTAACACTTATGTTTGATAAAATTAATTTATTTTTGTTTCAAAATATAAATCGATAGCCCAAGAATATATATAAGAAAAAATCATCTTCTTCGTTCCTAAACACAAAAAATTGAAAAAAATTATTTTTCTTTGAAAACATGGCGAGATAAATTATCACGCACACCCTGAATTTATAAAATATTCTTAATTTATACATAAACCATATCACTCACTACATAATTATTGAAGTGGTCAAATGCTTTTCTTGAAGTTAAATTGCCTTTAAAATAAACAAATAAAGTTGTCATTCTAGACCAACTAAAATTTAATGATAAATACATAAGTGCTTCCTTACTTACAATACCATTTTGAAAGATTTTTTTTGTTTTTCATTAAAGATGATGATATGAACAAAAATATTGTGTGAAATATGCAGTGGATCACACTACTGATCCGTGCATATATCTAACAACTACAAGAAATGGGATACAACAGGCCAAAGCCAAGTCTATTACTCCACATTCTCTTAATGATGATCATAATATTCATTACATGCCAGCTCCCCTTATTTATTTATTTTTAATATCATAATATAGAGATCAGTCTTTGTTCTAGTTCTTTCAAAGCCAAACCAAAAGTAACTAGAGGTGCTAATTAAGGGACATGTACACCATCAAGCACCAAGGATATGCTATCATTACACTAAGGGGGCGTTTGGTACTAGAGAAATTTTTTTGGATCCTGGAATCACAATTACTTGGAATATGGGGGGAATAAAAAGTATCTGGGTATTTTACAAAAAATGTGTTTGGTAGGATAAAATATTACTGAGAATATTAATTAATTTTTCTGTAGAGATGTTTGGTTGAAAATAAAATATTACTGGGAATATGATGAAATTTGACAAAATTACCCTGGTTAAGAATAACTTTTATTCAAGACGATTTGGCACATTTTTTGTGATTTTTAACATATCTGTCACTAGGTGCATCATTTTTATCAATGAAAGCCTATACGCCAATTTGGTACGGATGCAGGTCATACAGCTTCAGGGAGATCAATACAAGAACTTTTCTATTTTCGTTGTGCAGGTAAACATGTCCTCATATAATTTATCTGTGAACCACAACCCAGTTTCGGTCAACCTACGCTCGAGAGCCTCATTCCTTTCCAAGACACGATTTGTTTCTGGTGGCACAAGTGATAAGCTAGGGCTTGAGGGTAATATAGTCTGAGAAATTGCACCCAAAATATCCAAAAACTGGGAACTCATGATTACCATCTTCTAAAGGGGAATCAGAAATCAAAAATGATAGTGTAAAGTGGATGCCAGGGATTAAACTATATCCAGTCATATTTTCTGATTTCCTTCTACCAAATGTGTGCATAAATAATTCCCACTTCATAATTCCTGGACATCCACTATATTACCCCATACCAAACAGCCCCTAAGTTAATGTCTAACTGCAGATAGTACATTTTGAAGGTGTCATCGGAAATGAAATATTATTAAATGTTTATCAACGTATGATCATTAATTACACTATTTATTCTGCTAACTTTGAAGTAGTCCTCTGACCTGCAATATTAGTACTCAGGGAGTCAGGGGGATCAAAATCAAAATAATCGTATAATTTTATTGTATAATGGATATTTTGTTACAAAAAGAAAGAAATAAATGAAGAAATTAAATGAACTAACCTATGCCACTGGCCTCTGAGCTAACCTTAAGCCTTATTCTCTTGCATGATTCAACAAACATCCTAGAACAAAAAAACAGATGAGTTATTATTATTATTTTTTAAAAAAGAAAAGGAAACAAATCGTGGAGCAAAATATATAAATTTGGTGAATAGTTAAAGCTGTATAGAACTTACTTCCAAGGTACATCCCCAACCAACATCCAGTCACCGTCTTTGTCCTCATACGTAGGCATATATTCAATCCCATTTCCTGGGTCTATGAGTTTCCTCTCAATCATCAAATGATTACCTGCAGCAATGGTTGGCCGCAAAAAGACCGAATTATCCTCGTGATAATAATATTGAAGAAGCATGTCATTATATATACGATATAGGATATTTATATTATCAATTTTTTTATTATTAATTCACTACAACTTTAATCACATTTGAATCAAATTTTGCAGTCGACAATTTTTTAAAAGATTTTGAAAAATTTCTGAAAAAAGAAAATAAAAAAATAATTTTTAATATTATAACTGTACCCGAATGTTAATAGAGAAGTGATAGTATGAATGTATACACTTGTACCATGTAATATATATATATATATATATATATATATATATATATATATATAAAAGGCAGGATTCTTTGACACCGGTGTCAAATTTGAAATTTGACACCTCATCTAAAAGCCGTTAGATCCAAAAAGATCAACGACTCTGATTTGTAAGCATATGACACCATTGATCTTTTAGGATCTAACGGCTCTCAGATGAGATGTAAAACTTCAAAATTGACACCGGTGTCAAAAGAACCTACCTCTATATATATATATATATATATATATATGAATTTTATAATTCTCATTCAACATGAGAATTGAAATCTTTCTACACACCATTTGATTTCCGTGCTAACTTGGATCCTACAACATAAGATTTCAATTCTCATGTAACTTTTGAATTATAAAATATATATATATATATATATAGTATTAGGGATAGGATTCGTTTACAAATTTTTTTTGTAAATTACACTAAGTACAACCGGTCATACGCTGCATGATTAAAGTATGACCGGTCATATTTAGTGTAGTTTGTAAAAATTTTGTAAATATAACCTGCACCATGAATATATAAGAAATAATACGATGAATACGTACGAATGATTAAGCAACAAAACATGGTCTCCAAGGCCCTCAGTAGATGCTCATAAGTCTCATATATTTCAAGATCCACTTTTCTTAGATATGGAGCTCCATCGACTGCCACCTTCACGTACTTGCAACTCTTCATCGCATTCTTCCTGCTTTCCCTCACCGGCGGCCACCCCACCACATGTGCCCTGCAACATCACATCAACACCCAATTAATTAAGAGTTAAAACCATAATTAATCATCTCTCATTTTTTTAATATATATTTATTTCGGGGAAAGGAAAGATAAAAATTAATTAATGTGCTAGCTAGCTTCTTACTTGGGTGTTGGGAATTTAGTGGCGGAGCGCAAGAAGTTATTTCCTGAATTTTCACAAGTAGTACTCTTTGAGTTTCGGAGATGAAGATCAACGGTGTCGGAGAAGCCACGTTTTGTGCCAGTTTTGGTACCCGGAAGACTCAGGGTGAGCTCAGTCTCCTTCAAGTTACAGTCAACGTCGTCAGATTCCGATGAATGGATGCCACTTTTTGGTGACATTGTGCTCTGAAACAGTGGTACACACGGCGCAGTTTCAACGTTCAAAGTTGGGTAGTTTGGTCGTGTGACTTTTCCACTTTTCCTTATTTCCTGTTACGACTCTTTATCTTAGTCTTTATGCCTTCAGAGAGAGAGAGAGAGAGAGAGAGAGATGTTGTTTCTTCGGCAACGTGGGCGCTTATATTATGGTGCGCGTTTGGCCGACGAGGGTGTTGGACCAGAATGAAGATGACACGTGTAATTCAAAGAGCGGCTTCGATTCTTCCACGTATGTGAGAGTGTCTGACGGAAGCTTGTGATTCTAATTTGATTGCTTTGTAAGGATGGTTCCTAGTAAATCGAATATACTACTACTTATGCTTAATTTTTACTGTTTGCAAACAAATGTAATTCGTTGATATTATCTAAATAATGTAATTAAAAGAGAAACTCGTGGAGAAAAAAAGTGTTGTCAATATTTTCGAACAGTACAATAATATATAGAAGACAAATTGAGGAATGACGATGATGTTTGTAAGTTATAACACAACACTCCATGGCGGCTATGTAAGAATTTTAAGAAAAAAAATATATCACTAACATCAAATTATACATATAGATAAAGCACCATATATCAATTATATTTAGAGAGAAATTTGTATATTTTATTGGACCATCTTATATCTGAGTGAATAATTTTGATTTCACTGTTAAAATTTTTCTCTGTATAACTTATTCCAAAAATGACAACATTGCACCCTATTTATGGTAGAATGTTGAAAAGTTGGATAGTTTCCTTATGTCAACAAAATTAAATTAGTTTTGTATTTTATAATTAATCAGGATAATGAACATTCTAATTTAATTAATATGATGAGTCCATTTTGTGAGCATGATGCATTGGACTTTTAGCATCTATTAATACTGGATCTAGTTTAGCATCACAAATATTAGTATCTGACTGGATCGCGTGATGGGTGAATTTAGTGAACATATTATTAACTAAAGTTATATTAGGTCCCTTCTCTAGTTTATATATAATTACATGTGTAAATGAGTCATACAGTTTGTCAGAGGCTTGTAGCCTATATCCTAACCTAACTTAACTTGACTTGTTTTAAAAATAACACATATTTGAGTTTATTAAAAACTCTTTTGAAAACCAGGTCATAAGCCCATTTTAAATAGTTTGGGCTTCTAAGCTACTAGACCTAACCTTATTTTTAATTAAATAATTATTTTATTATTTTTAATCATTTTTAATAATATCTTGGTATGAATTTGGTTTTAAGAGAATGAGCCAATATTATATATATTAGCGACTTATGAATACAATAAATCTCTGATTTTTTATTTTCTAATTTTTATTTCTGTGACTATATTATTATATATGTATAAGGAATTATGTGGTGGTAATAATTTTCTTTTTGTTGAGTAAGCTTATATAATATATGAGTGAGTGACTATATTTCTTTGTTTCAAAATTTAATTAAGTGTTTTGCACCATTATTTTATTTTATTTTATTTTTAATAACGTAATTAAATTTTCAATGTTTTGGGTTATGGCTACATCAACCTAATCATACAAAAGAAGTAAAGTAACCAACTAACCATAACTTATAATTAATTTACTGAATGCAATATGCAATTTTTTAAGATTTGGTAGGCTTGAGCAAACCTTGTATTTTTTTAAAAATAAGTCAAATCAAATTTATAATTAAGATTATATCAAGCTAATAAGCTAAGTCAGTCTTGAACTATTTTTTATAGGCATAGCCTATTTAGGCTAAAGCTTAATTTGACTTAACTCATTTATACTCCTATATAGAGAGTTAAGCCTCTCTATGAATTAATATACTCTCATCGCGTGGAAGATTGTCATTTTCGGAACAAATAATAAAGAGAAAAACTGTAACGGTAAAATCAAAGTTTTTCACTCATGGAATAAGATAATCGAATGAAATACACAAATTCCTCTCTGAACATGATTGGTATATGACGTTTTGTCTATCAATCTATCATGCATGCATCATTCATCTTTGTGAAATTTTTATTCTGTAAATTCTTATATGATCGATAATTTTTTTTATATAAATTAAAAAATTTAAATAATAATCATAATTAAATATTTATATAAATTTCACAAGCAAAATTATAACTACAATTATTTTTTACGATGAGAAAATTCAGAGTTAAAAAAATCGATCGTGACCCCTTCTTACCCTCCATCACGAATAATAATTTGGGACAAGAATTAAATTGTATGGTGTAATATAAATGACGTTAATTAGAATAATATTTAGTTATTATTATTTCAAACGTTAACTATATATACATGTATAATAAAGTTGGGAATGTAAATTAGCTTATTGGGATAGAATATTATACATATCATTTTTCATACCTACTTTATTAATATTATTATATCAGAATCTCAAGATAAGAAAAAAATATTGAAAATTAATTGAAATTTTGATCTAAAGATATTAAAAATAAATAAATAATGTAAGCATGAAAAAATAAACATAATAAATAGTTATTTTATACTTTTAAAATATTTATGTTTAATTTAAGAAAAAACATTTCTCTTATGTACTGACACAATTAGCAAGTGAGACCAATTAAAACATGTGGGGCTCACTTACTTGTTGTGTTAGCGGGAGAAAAACCATCCCATGTGATATAAAAAACCATTGTCTCTTAATTTAAATATAACAATAAGCTTTTCTTTTAGGATTCATGTTTTCTTATATTGTAAGATAGCACGAGAGAAAAAAAAAGTAAAAACAAGTTAAATATAGATTTCAAATTTTATATTAAAAAAATAATAATTAATTAACACAAAAACCGAATTTGTGCAGGAAAAATTCTGCTCTCCTGTAACAAGAAAGTATGATTTTCGTTTCTTTTATGTAACAGAATCCAAAAACAATCATTCTTTTAAAAAATAGATGGAGTATATGAATTGGGTGGTGGCTGTGAACAGTGAGTAGCAACGCTGTACGCCGAAATATTTAATACGCTGCTTCAGGAGCATAAAAAATTTGGTGCTTTCACTCACAAGATCACTTTTTTCATTTTCTTTATATATATATATATATATATATATATATATATATATATTTCTTTTTCATTTTTATCATTGTATTTACACTAAGTTACTAAATAATTTTTTTACTGGAAAAAATTAAGAGACATTTGATAGAGGATTTTTACCGGAAAAAATAATTTTTAAAAATATGATGGGAAATTTTTTTTCCTAAATAAGTTACTAAAAGGTATTTGGTAAGCTAAAAAATTTCTGGAAATGTTAAGTTAATTTTAATAATGTTGTATGTTAATTTTCTCACCGCATTGGAAAAAACAATTCCACCTTATCAATGGTAATCTTCTCCAACCATTTTATATAAAAAAGCAAAGAATGAAAAAAATTCAGCTATATTTTTATTTCATCTCCTATTAAATATAGGCAAATAATTTTTTCTACCTCATTTTTCTAGATTTTTTTTTTTTACCTCTTACCAAACACTCCCCAAGAAGGGTTTCGTAGGGGGTTTTAATATAGATAACAAGGCAACTTTCATTGGTATTTTTATTTGATCATGTTTAGTACAAGAGTTTAGCAAATTTTACCAGCTAAATCGTTTCCCTAGCGATTGCAATTCATTTGCAAAAATAGATGAAAAATAATGTTTTTAAAAAATCACATGGAGGGTGGTATTTGAGATTTAACTGGGAAAGCAAAACGGAGAGCCATTTGCTATGACCAAAATGACAAGTGGAGTCTCTTTTCTCTTTTTTTCTCTAAAAAGGAGCTTCATTGTAATTCCTGCAACACATTAAGAGCTTTATTTTCTTTGCTATAAGTTAATGAGGGACCCAATGATAGTCAAGAAAACCAAATAACTAAGGGGGCATTGTGGTAATTGAATCCTATTTTTCCACCAATATTTTATCTTCAATCAAACATAGATTTTGAAAACTTAAACTAATTTTCTTGATAATTTTTTACCCTACCAAACATTTTTTTCTCATTTTCTTACCAAATTCATTTTCTCACTATTTCCGTAGTAATTATATTTTTATAGTAAAAAAAAATATCTCTTCTGCCAAACGCCTCTAACGGATTACCCAAAATTTGATGGTGGCAGTCTTTGTACACGTGGACGACAAGTTTTGTGGATGCGAATTTGAAGCTACAACCAGAGTGGCAAAGTGGACGGAGCGGCCATCAACTCGCCAAAAAATGATTCAGCTCGTCCCACTTTTGAAAGTGGGCTGAAAAATCATCTCACCCCTCCCTGTTTGGCAGGTTGACCGGTCAGTCCGAATCTATTTTACACTAATCTATCTCGACCCGCTTATGCCCGCCATCAACACGCCAAAAAATGAGCCCGCCCTGCTCTGCTCCATTTTTGAGATGAGTCAAAAAATTCAATCCGCTCCACCCGATTTGACGAATTGGTTCGTCGAGTCTAACCCGTTTTGCCAGATATAGCTACAACTACACCTAGCCAGCCAAAACCTCAGTTTAGAACTGTACTTGTGCTCAAGATTTAGGTCATGTTATGGAAGAAGGTGAAAATTGAAATAAAATTTTTGTTGGAAAAGAATTAGAAGAAATAGCCCGGGGGACAGGTGGGCCCGTGTGTTTCAGTTTTAGTCTTATAGAAGTAACGGTCAACTTTATGCAAAATCCATGTGCTCGTTGACAACTAATGGTTTCAGGTATAGGCCCCACCTCACCCATGTGAACTTGTTTCTTTGTCGGTTCACGTAACGACTCTCCATTTGTTGCTTTTTTTTTTATCGCATGGCCCCTCATGCTTAAGCTTTAGGAGAAATTTAACTTAGAGAATCATAATTAGGAGGCTTAAAAGGAAAGAGAAGAAAATAAAAAAAAGGACTGTTTTATTAGAACATTTTGATTTTCTTTAATAAATTTTAAATAAATATTTCAATCAAATATTTCATAATTAAGATTTAATTTCAAATTTAATCTGACCACTTATATAATTTCAGGTATGTGCCCCGCCTCACCCATGTGAACTAATACTTTTATTACACTGAAGGGTGAAGGCGTTATTATTATTATTATTATTTAATTTGAACTTCTATATACTTTAGTTCTCAACTATAGCCCGTATTATTTCCATAAATAAACCGAAGCACATACTCCTGGTATATGCTAAAACAGTATATGAAATGATTTCTTCTAACATTTTGCTCGGGTAATTAATTTTTGTATAAGGTATGAGTTTTTCAAGTTTTAGAACAAATTATTTAAAGAATTATATTTATCTTATATTGCTTAAGAGAAACAAATTTCTTACCCATATAAAAAAGGGATAGATCTGATCACCTTTATTTATTTCTTTTTTCTTACCTGTGGGTCTCACTTATAATTTTATTTCTATTATATAAGATAATTATTTTTCTAACGTAAGAAAATTATTTCCCTTATTTTAAATAAGGGAATAACATCTATCCTTTTAAAAGATGTAAACTTATATCTTTTTAGATCCTAACCGTTGATTTCTGTCCATCAACGATTATAATTTATTAGATTAAAATTATTAATTAATTAATAATAAATTTGGCCCAATAGATTATAAGCGTTGATGGACAGAAATCAATGGTTAGAATCTAAAAGGATATAAGCTTATATCCTTTAAAAGGATAGATGTTTTTTCCTTTAAATAAATAAATAAGTGAATGTCTTCTTAAATTTTAATAAATTATAATTATAATTCATAAATTGTTATGAAATAAATTTATGAATGTTCCCCTCCCTATCTTTATATATTTTGTAGGGTTTTGCATCTCTTCTTTGACTGCAAAGTTTGAAAATTTGCAGCTGACATAAAAATATAGTGGACCTCACCATTTTTAAAAAAATAAAATAAAATAAAAAATAATAATAATGATGAGTGTGTGGCAGAAGAAGATCACTTCTGCAGTGAAAGCAGAGGTGATTTCCCCTATTTTGTATTATGAAAAGTGTAACCATTTGAATACGCAGCTAAATTTATTGTGGTTACTGTTCGTAGATATTTTATATGTGGATATTGTTCGCATTTTATACGCGAGTATTGTTCGTGTTTTATACATGGGTACTGATACTGTTCGTGTTTTATACGAGGTTACTGTTATCACGAAATTACTGTTTATGATACTGTTCATGCACAAGATATTATATGCATTTTATATACGGTTATTTTACGTTTAATAAGAGTTTTTATACATGGGTACTGTTCACGTATGAATTTACTGTTCACGGTTACACTGTACAAATACTAAAAATATTGTGGAATAGTAAAAACAATAATTTATAAGTAGGAGTTTCTGTAATCAAAACCCAATACACTTCCTTTCAATCTAAAATTCTATTACATTCTTTTATGAAAAATGCATTTGTTATGTTGAATAGTTATTATGTTAAGAAAAAGATAAGATAAATTTATTGAATAATATGTCCTCTTATTTTTTAATATTATATAATTTATTTATTGTTTAATATAAAAATTATTCATTTGACATGTATCATGACAAATGTATTTTCTTCTTTTATATCTATCAATTTTATAAGAAAAATTATTAAATTATAGTCTTGAATAACATTGTATTCTGCATTTACTTTACAACTTAATGTCTCTTAAATAGACATGGATCGTTACATGTGACTGGACTCTAACGTATCAGTTTGTTATACACAACTGATGCCTAAACAATAGGTAACGATAAGACTAAAGCTAACAGATAATAACTACAGCTAACAAATACAGAGTAACAGATACAGTATCTAAACTAATTTATACAGATTATAACAATAGGTCCTTTCCAACACTCCCCCTCAAGTTGGAGCATGAAGACATGAAATGCCCAACTTGGGAAGGAAGGCAAGAAAAGAAGCTCGACCAAGGGCTTTGGTGAAGATGTCTGCAAGTTGTAAGTGGGAACGAACATATGTTGTCTGAATATGCTTGGCTAGAAGCTGCTCCCTAACATAGTGGCAATCGATTTCGATGTGCTTGGTGCGTTCGTGGAAGAAGGGGTTTGCAGCGATGTGCATGGCCGCTAGATTGTCACAACACAACTCCATGGGGTCTTCATGAAAGACTTGTAGAGAAGCAAGGAAGGATTTTAGCCAAGTTAATTCGGCAATTGCCGCGGCCATGGAACGGGATTCAGCCTCTGCGGAGGAACGAGATACAGTAAGTTGCTTCTTGGTCTTCCAGGATATGGGCGAGTTTCCTAGCATGATGAAGAAGCCAGAGATAGACCGCCGAGTGATAGGGCAGTTGGCCCAGTCTGAATCACAAAATGCATGAATTTTAAGGTCACTTGTGGATGAGAGAAAGATGCCTTGACCTGGACTCATTTTAATATAACGAAGAACTCGTAGGGCCGCTTCATAGTGTGCTTCTTTTGGAGCTTGCATGAATTGGGACAGGATGTGCACCACATAACTCAAATCTGGACGAGTTATAGTAAGATAGACCAGCTTACCAATGATACGCCTATAACGACTTGGATCACCATACTCCGGGCTGTCATCTAAGGCCAAGCGATGATTTTGTTCAATGGGAAAAGAAGCTGGTTTACAATCCAACAAACCAGTTTCCTTGAGGATATCTAACGCATATTTTATTTGGCACAAGAAAATTCCTTCTTTGTTCCTTGCAATTTCCAACCCCAAAAAATACTTCAAGGGACCCAAATCTTTAATTTTAAAACACTTATGGAGATAAACCTTCACTTCTTGGCAAATTTGAGGATCATTACCTGCTATGATTAAGTCATTAACATAGATTAAGATAGCTAAAAACACAGAACCACACAACAAAGTAAATAATGTGTGGTCTGCCTGGGATTGAACGAAGCCAAACTGAATAAGAGAGGTGTTTAACTTTGCAAACCAATTCCTGGGAGATTGTCGCAGTCCATACAGTGACTTTTGGAGACGACATACCTTACGGTCTTGTCCTTGATTGAAGCCTGGTGGTATGCGCATGTATATTTCCTCTTCAAGGTCCCCATTAAAAAATGCATTGTGAACATCCACTTGGTGAAGTGACCATCCTTTCGCAGCTGCTACTGCTAGAAGGGTTCTAACACTGACCATCTTTGCCACGGGAGCGTAAGTTTCATGGAAGTCTTCTCTAGGAACTTGGTGATTGCCCGCGATCACCAACCTGGCCTTGTATCGCTCAATGCACCCGTTCGAGAGATACTTGATTTTATATACCCATTTGCATGGTAGTGCATGTTTCCCTGCGGGCAACTAAAGTAATATGCCAAGTCTGATTATCTTCAAGTGCTTGTATTTCCTGTGCCATGGCTTCACGCCATTCTTTTCTTGCTACGGCTTCCGTGAATGAGTATGGTTCACTCCCTGCATCAATAGCTGCAACAAAGACTTGATGGTTTTTAGAAAACTGATTAGAAGTTACATAATTTGCAATCGGATAACGCTTACTTGAGGAGGAGTCAGACAGGATGAAATGAGGGGCATGCATTTGTGTTTCAGCTAAGTTGCATTTATAATCACTCAAATAACCTGGAGGCTTGCGTATGCGAGGCACTCGTTGAGGCGTTGTTGGGGCGGATTCATTTATCTGCAGTGGAACAGTATCTTCGTCCACTGCTGGTGCAGGTTCGTCCACTGCTGGTGCAGGTTCCTGCAAATTAGTGCTCCCCTATCATCCGTATCCACTTCGTTTGCAGCATCGTTGTGTGGAGGATGTTGGTCTGCATCTTCAGCATCGCTGGGAACTGGCAGTAAATCAACAGTGTCTGAATGAATAAATGGAGGCAATGGTGTGCCAGCAACATTTGGAGCAGCATCAACTGTGTTTTCTGCAGCGAAGGGAAATTCTGTTTCATGGAAACGAACGTCTCTTGAGACAAAGAATTATTCTCTTTCCAAGTCATAAACTCTCCATCCTTTCTGACCAAAGGGATAACCAACAAATATACACCTTCTCGATCGTGGACTGAACTTGTCAGCTGGTCTAGGTTGGGAGGCAGCGTAGCATAGAGAACCAAACTCTTAAGTGTTTATAGTCAGCAACAGTTCCATAGATTAATTCATGAGGGGTTTTCATAAAGAATTTTCGTAGGAGTTCTATTAATAATATGTGTTGTTGCGATAACGCTTTCTCCCCAGAACTTGATGGGCAATTGAGCTTGAAACAACAATGCGCGAGCTACGTTTAATATGTGTCTATGTTTCCGTTCCACACAACCGTTCTGTTGTGGGGTATGAACACAAGAGGTTTGATGAATTATACCTTGTTCAGCAAACAACGCAAGCATTTTATTAGATGTGAATTTCGCTCCATTATCAGAACGAATACTTTTTACTGTTTTTCCAAATTGAGTTTGCACCATGACCAGAAATTTACGTACACAATCAAATGTTTCACTCTTTAAACTTATTAAATGAACCCAAACCCCTCTACTGTAATCATCAACGATAGTGAGAAAATAATGTGCACCAGATAAGAAACTCGTATGATAGGGCCCCCATAAATCACAATAGAGAAGTGCAAAAATATTATTGCTTCGATTGTCACTAAGAGGAAACACATAACAAGTTTGCTTAGTGCGATAGCACACATCGCAAGCTTTATTATCAATGCTACTAACTTGAATACTATCATAAAAAGGAATCATAGAAAAAGCTTCTGGTGATGCATGCCCTAACCGTTTGTGCCATAACTCTATTGTTTCACAGGAACGAACCCCCAATGCTGAAGCTTGGTTTGGTCGAAACACATACACACCCTCTTTGTAATCACCCAGTCCAATCTCCATCCTCAACCTGCGGTCCTGCAAAGTGCAACTTGTATCAATAAATATTATATTTCCATGTCGTTGACGCAACAATTGAGACGCAGAAATTAAATTGCATTTTAATTTGGGCACAAATAAAACATCAGATAGTATAAAATTATGACTGAGAGAAACTGATCCTTGTTTCTCAGCATATGTTACTGCTCCATTTGGTAACCCAACTGCCAAAGGTTCAATATTTGTAACATTTTGGAGTGAGTCAAGTTCCCCTGTCATGTGTCTAGACGCGCCGCTATATATAAGCCAAGTATGATCAATATTTTTACCAATTAATTTGTCATTAGATGGTTGAGGCTTGTCCACCAAAGATAATAGGCGTGTTACTACTTCTGGTGTCAGGACCGAAAATGCATTAGCTTGCTCATGTGGTTCTTCTGTTTGAGCTGCGTTTGCAACGTGTTGAGTTGCATGGAAACCTCTTTGCGAGTTATTCCTTCCACCGCCAAAGTGTCCACGTCCTCTGCCATTACCACGACCGAAAGAGCCTTCACCACGATCAGGATACCCAAATGCTTGCCAACAACGTGAAGCTTCATGGTTGGTCTTGCCGCAATGCATGCATGGAGGACGTGGGGGACGTTCAACAAACGTGTCCTTCTGCTGCAGTGCTTCCATCCGCATTGCATATCCAATTGCTTCTGTTTTATCAACCTGAGTTCGTGCGATGGAGCGGTGTGTCTCTTCCTGTGTGACCATAGCGTACACCTTGTTCATCTACGAGAGTGGTGAGTGATTTAGAATTTGAGAACGTAAATTCCCATAGGCTGCTTCATCAAGCCCCATAAGGAATGTATATATACAATCACGCTCCTTTTCTTCCTCAACCTCTTTGGCATAAACACAATTTTCACCACATGCACACGTTTTGCAATTTTTACTTCCTTCAATTTCATCCCACACACCTCTCAATTGCATATAATATTCGCTAACGCTGCATCCTTGCTGTCGAATATTGGCTAAGCTAGCCTTGAGCTGATATTGTCGTGAGAAATTTTCCACCGTGTACCTTTCCTTCAAGTCATCCCAAAGATCTTTTGCTTCATCAAAACACTTTATGAACGACTGCAGTTTTGGATCAATGGTGTTATGTATCCACCCATTAATCATTGAGTTGCACATCTCCCAGGCTCGCCATTCCACTCCATCTGTCTTCTCCGGTCTCTTTACTGTTCCAATCACAAAACCCACCTTGTTCTTTGCTTTGAGTGCGTTTTTCATGAGCTTTGCCCAATTTTCATAATTGGCTTCTCCTCGCAGCAAAACGGTCGCCTCACAGCACCACGATCGTCAGCAAGATCCCTGGGTTATCCGAACCACCCAAGTAAAGTGGTGATCCAGGGTCAGACGCCTTCAGATTGCTAGTTCCCTTATGCGCCATATTGGGCTCTAGCTTTCGCACTCTTTCTTCAGAATTTATTTGTTGCGGAAGTGTTTAGTACGGATCGCTCTGATATCATATTAAATTATAGTCTTGAATAACATTGTATTCTGCATTTACTTTACAACTAAATGTCTCTTAAATAGACATGGATTGTTACATGTGACTGGACTCTAACGTATCAGTTTGTTATACACAACTGATGCCTAAACAATAGGTAACAATCTAAACAATAGGTAACGATAAGACTAAAGCTAATAGATAATAACTACAACTAACAAATACAGAATAACAAATACAGTATCTAAACTAATTTATACAGATTATAACAATAGGTCCTTTCCAACAAAAATGATCCGTTTACAATTTTTTTTACAAATTACACTAAGTATGACCAATCATACACTCTTGATTAAAGTATGACCGGTCATACTTAATATAATTTATAAACAAAAAGTTTGTAAATATAATCTTGCGAACGAAATTTACTTACAACTTTACGTGTCAGTCTCACACCTATCCTACAGTTTCATTCGTGGGTTCAGCTATCATAACGCCATTTTCGTGTCATGTGGCCTCAACTGATACTCGTGAGGAGTAGTACGTAGAAAGTACATTGCACATACCACCAATATATATAAAGGAAAAAATGTGTGTTATTTTAAATGATATATCTTTTTTTTTTGGTATCCTAAATGATATATCTTACTCTCACAAAGAGGTGAGAATCACACTTTAAAAAAAAATCATCCATTCTCTCTCTCATGATTTATCTCTTTCTCTCACTTAAAATGACATAACTTTGTGTTCTTCAAAATGATACACATTTTCCCATATATAAATTCAGTGACATTTATGCATATTTGAATATCTGATAAGTTAATATGATAGGGGAGGGTAATATTTACAAATTTTTTATTTACAAACTACATTATGTACTCCCGGGGGTACATAGTAAGATTTGTAAAAATTTGTAAAAAGAAGTTTGTAAACGGATCCTTTTCCAATATGATATATTATGTTTTTTTATTTAAATGAATATTATATTATATAAGTTTATCTGTTAAATTTTTTAAATAATGAATAACTCAATAGGTTTTGGAGAGTATAATTAGAATTTATTGGTTTTAATGTAAAAGTCAGGAATTTTTTTTTCATAATCCTCACAACCTCAATATATTTGTAGTTTGTGCCTTGCTAATGATATCGCTGATCTCCACCTCTGTGACACCATACCTTTTTTTTTTTTTGGGTACATATGTGGCACCATAACTTCTCCTTTCTTAATTTTTGTTTTTTTACCTAGAATAAGATATTTAAAAAAAATTATATATTTAAATAAAAATCAATACATTTAAATATTTTTTATTTTGAAGATTAAATATACTGTAATTTTATTAAGAGCAAACATGATACTTTACATGTTATAAAATTTAATACAAATTGAATCAGTTTTTGATTTACTTGGGAAAGCTTTATTAAAGGGGTACTTTTTTTCTTTATATCGGTCAAAATAGTATAAGAAGATTCCTCTATGATGTATGCGCCTCTTTACTAAAGCATAAAAAGAAAAAGAAATATAGAAAATAATCATTGAGGAAGAGAAGGCGTAATACATATATAATTAGGTCAGCTGAATAATTTATTTGTACAAAATCATTCATGTTTCGAATTAAATTTTCCGTGATTAATGGCCATTGATGTTGAAATTTTCGTACTATTCGAGAAAGCAATCATAGGCTTTGAGTGTTTGGAAAGAACCATAGAATTCACCCTTTAAAATAACTAATATTTAACCGTTATTTACTATAGTGGTATTGAATTAACATTTGATTGGATAAGAAATAGTTGTGACTCAAAATGAGGATTGATCAAGTTAAAATTGTATTTCTTTTGGGTTCAGAATTGGAGAAACTGGCAATAAATTAACTCAAACAATGGTACTATATGTACCCCATCAGTTCTATTTTATCTTTTAGCAATCAATTGAAAAAGAAAACAAAACAAGGGGAAAGTGTATTGTCACGAAGCTTCTTCCAACTTGCAAATATCAGTGCTTTATTTCTTGTCCTTTATAAAAGAAACTCAAATCAACGGGAGAAAGCACCCAGTCTACCATTATACTCACTCTGGAGCAAGCACAACTCAAAATCTCATCCCCTGTTCTTTCCTAAAGGGAAGGCAATTGATGGCATTGTGGACCCTTTTTTTGCTTATTAATTATGGAATATATTTTTTTTATGTTGTAAGAAAAAAATTACCTTATGTTATAGAAATAAAAGTATATGTGAGACCCACGGGTAAGAAGAGAGAGAAAAAAGAGTGGTGGGACCACACCTCTTTTTGTGTGTATAGAAAAATTGTTTATCTCATATAAAATGAGATAAACATAACCCATTAATTATAGTGTAAAAAAGAGAGCACTAGTGCTAGTATTTGTGCTTAAATTTGCTTCCTTATTCACATGGAAGACCTTGACAACAACTAGATAGACCTTATCGTTAGCCCAAGTTCCTATAGACATAGTATGGCTAGAGGCTAAGATCAATGGTACCTTGTCTTGCCAAATAGCTATAAAAGGACATCTGACATTTACTTCCATTGTTGAAGCCTAGCTAACTAGCTATGGCCCAATATATGTTTTGTATTTACCATTGCTTTCTTCGTTCCTTGTTTTGAAAGGGCACAATAGTTTCCCATCCACTTGGAATCTTTCTTTTTTTGTTCATAGAATGTCATTTATTTGTTTTGTAACTGAGAGAGGTCCATCTCTATTTCTCTTTCTCATTATTAGGGAGGCTTTATTGGACAACTTGCATTCAGACAAATAAGCAGCATTGCAGTTGTTAGCATTAGGAGGGGAACATAGAAGATTTTATTTGATTGCTTGATAATACTCTTTAGATATACAATCTATTAGAAATTTAACTTACCAAAATTGGTCTAAGATGTTCGACGGGTGCCTCGTGGGTTTGGCTAATCTGTGTGGTCCTTTATATTTCCATTTTCACTTAAACACTTCTTTTTTGTAATATTGATTTCTAATCTTGCACTACTTGAACTGGACTAATCAAATTTATGAGAATTTTAAGACAATCGTCCCCTATATGAGTCCGATAACACTTCAACTAAATAAATCAAATTTCGGATTAACTGGTTGGTAAAATAGGAAAAAAACTTACAATAAAATTATGTTTATGCAAGGACTTATATAAAAAGTTTACGATGGTTTAATTTTGTGAGAAACATTGTTTATGCAAGTATATATCATTTTCTCTTTTTTTCCTGTTTTCTATTGCAAAGTTCTTTTTGGTTCTAGGAAGACTATTAATTGAACTCAAGAAACGAGAAGAATGAAAAATAAGGATGCGAACGATCCATCTCTTGCCACTTAACTATAACCCTTAATAAAGACGGGGGAGATTACAGATAAATTAACTATTTATTCAGCCAATTATTGCAATTATAAGTTCTATTAATTTTATAATATCTATAACAGGAGATCAAAGTCAGAAATATTTCGAAGGGTCGTCAAAATAGAATGCGAAATGAATTAGCGACCATGCATACTCAAACCCACCATTCATCAAAAGATTCTTACACGAGCTTATTTAAGGGGACCTCATGCAACGAATGCAAATAAGAATAAATCAGTTTCTTTCATTCCATATACATCAACTATTAATCTCGATAAACTAAATTCGTTGCAGGCAGACAATTAATTTAGATCCCAAAAGAACATTGATAGCAATGCGTGCAGCTTATCGAGTACTCGTGCATGTGTCAGTGTTTGTACATGTAATAGCAACACGAAGAAAACACTTAATCAAAACATCTAAACCGTATATGCTTATTTAATTGATGAGTTCGAATTATTTTCAGTTAAGTAGTTACCATACTTATCAAAGAGTGTTTGGTATACACAAAAGGTGATGGATTTGAACCTTCGAGTTCGTAAAAGAATACATGAACGGGAGTTAATCTTATATCAAAGAGAGTAAAAAATAAATAAAATACTCAAGACCAAAATTTAGTGTGTTTGGTTTGATAAGTTGAAAATTTTGGAATTTAAACCAATTTATAATTATTTAGTGTAATAAAAATATGAAAATAAACTATATATATATATATATATATATATTTGTGGATAAAGATAAAATATACATATTTTTACTTCTCATTGGAAATTACTTATTTGATTTTCCGTTATTTACATTTTAAATGTTCAACTACTCAAATTAAAAAATTTTAAAAAAGAGAGAGTTTAGATTCCATCCAACCGCTTTAGGTCTGAATTGATTTATAAAATGATGAGTTAGTTAGTGTTTGTAAGAAATACTATTATTTTGGGATGTTCGGATTCAACTAAGATTCTGTACCTAGGATTAAGCTAGTGCTCGGTTTTTGCGCTCTTATCATGTGCACCCTTTGTCCGAAACATACATAATATCGTTCACGAACTAGGAATACGGTGACTCTTATAATAACTATATCCACTTGGTTGAAAAGATAATATTGATCCCTTTTGTATTGAACGGCCTCTAAATTTGTATAATAAAAAGTAAATTTTGTTTTAATTCTTAAAAACATACGCTAGTTGTCAACTTGATGCATGTTCAGCTGATATTAATTGGTAATAGAGTGGGTTTTATATCAAATGCGCGCATATGAAATTCTATCATAAACTTGGTTAACTCAAGTATAGGATTCCAATAAATTATTGATAAATATTATAATATTTAATCATTAGTTAATTAATTTTAACAACTAACCATGAAATAATTAATAATGATAATTAAATAAGTAAAATGAATAAAGTTTATGAAAAAATTTCCCAACGCGGAAATGGGGGTAGAGTTTGTGGAGGACAGAGCCTACCAACGACTTATAAGTTTACCTCTCTTCTTTATCAATCATTTAATCCTTTTTTTAATTTATAATTCTTTTCCTATATATGTTCATATTCTCAATTTAATTTGATTCACATTTTCTTTTAATCTGGCTTCCTCACTGTGTGTAACCGGTTACAACCGATGTTACGTTTCACCTTTGTATTTGATCATGCATGGTTGTTAATAACAAAATCAAATGTACTTTTGTTAATTTATCGATCAGTAAAATTTGCACTTTTACAAAAAAAAATAAAAACTGAAAAAACAGAACAATTGATGAACAGCTCAGTATATCGGTTTGTACTGTATCAATGAAAATAGGAAGACAGTTAGGTGAAGGAAATTAAAGGAGATGAAATGGAATTAGCAAACAAAAATGGATTGACAATAAATTTGCTGCAGCGTGCAGTATATTAATATGCGTATGATATTTTTCATATAATAGGAGATAAAATTATCATTTTATTCTTACACACATATAAGAGTGTATGAAACTCTCATACCCACGTGAAGTAATGTGAAGAGAATAGAAAAAAAAAAAATTTATTTCATATAACATGAGAGATATTAAACTCTTAACATATTTCACAAAACTTTTACTAAAACCGATGAGTTTCCCTATTTCATTAAACATGGTCATATGTATATCCTTCATTTCTTAGGTCTTATCATAGGCATAAAAGTCTATGGGAAAAGTGTTTATCCTTTTAAATGGCACAACTTATATCTTTTCACTCTCACAAAGAGGTAGGACCCACAACTTTATATTTTTTTGTCTACTATCTCTCCTCCTTTATCTATCTCTTTCTCTCACTTAAAATGACACAACTTTATATCGTTTAAAATGATACACTTTTCCCAAATTCTATTCATGCATAAAACAATAAAGTGTTGCTTCCTCAAATATAATAAAACGACAGCATGAAATTGGAATGATCACATCAAAACGTGTACGAAATAAATTAGAAGCCTATCTTCTTTGTTTCATCTCTATTATCTTTCACTTTGTCACGCCTTCTATAAATCCCTTTAAGGACCCTTTTGGTTGCAGATCGAAGCCCTTTGCATCTGATCTCTTCATAATCCTCAGCCTCTTGCATGACTCGATAAACATCCTGCAAATGTACCACTTTATATATGAATACAAATTTTTCTACTAGTTGTATAAAATTTTACATGAAAAAATAAAGGTAAAATTATTATAGTTTCAAATAGAAATAATTAAAATTACTATTATCGTTATATGTATCCTTGTTAAAAAATTTATTTACTTATATTTATCTTTTATATACAAAGTTCATATATTTTTCGTGGAAGTTGTAACATTTGACCAACCAAATGATGATAATTTAGTTGATACCAGGAAACTGAGTAAGTGAAGATGAGAGCATATATTTAATCTTTTTTAGTATCGTCTTTGGAAGAGGTTTAAAATTTTAATTTCGAGACATGTCTCGAATCAGACTAGTTGAATTGATTGGAATATATCTAAAAAATAATTATTCTCGGGAAATGTGGCCAACTAATCCGAAGTTTTTCTCTCTTTATTTTAGTGTGTCTAACAATAATAGCTTTGCCTTTTTGAGGTCAGGCCATTATTGATGATATCCTCCGTGCCCCCCTCTCTCTTCCCATGCTGATGTTGTCGAATCTTATAATGAGAGATTCACACATGTCGGCAATATGTGATCCAAGATAATTTTTGGTTTTGAGATTAAGATGATATTTGGCATATAAAGTAGAACTTGGACTTGATTAGGTCAATCGACAACTAAAACAACTTAATCAACACGTATCTAATCAAGTTTCCTTTTGGGGGACTACAAAATGATTTTGTCAAACTTATTCTGCGTTCAATTTTTGGACCAATTCGGATGGCATTTAAATCTGTGGGACTACGTACTAGCTTAGTTGACTCATCATATTATAAACCATGCATCTTTAGTAGTTGTAATTAGCACGTAATAAGCATCATTTATACATAACAGTGATAGAGATCAAGTAGCAAAGTTAATGAAATTCCCTAGCACACAGTTTTCAGACACGGAATCATAGTTGGTGGTGGATGCACTATAAATGTTTGGCGGTTTTTCTGAGCAAACACGGAAAGCTGACTCTATGGTGGACAAAAGTATTTCTGATTTACTTGACTCGTATTTGACACGTATATTACTTTTGTATCTGGAAACATGAATAGATGCACACACCCCAAACCAAAAACAACACACACAAAAAGTGTAACCAATTATAAGGGATTTATTTATTAAGGTGCTTGGGAAGATTACTGGTAATATTATTTTGTATAAATTCAAATGTTAATTAATGGTATAAAAAATATATTTATATATGTATTATAATTGTAGTATTAAACTAATATAATATAACCTAGTTGGCTGTTGTGTGCTATTAAACTGAATCTGAGTTTCATATCTGGTATAGTTAAATGCAAGTTAATTTTTATCATCCATCTCTAATTCAATCTAACAATTTATGAATTTGTGCAATAAAATGGGTCAGCGCAAAAACCTAGCTTGTTGGTTGCTAATTGTTATTGGATTAAATTTGAGACAAAATTAGAGACAACATAATTATTCATATACAGAAAACTTCAATTATGGCTAAATTCAATTTGGTTCGAAAAAGTTGCAGGCCTGTTACACTAGACAACATACTTTTCTGTATATAAAAAAGAAAGAAAGAATAAAGAGGGGCCAGAAGGACTTACTCCCAAGGAACATCTCCAACCAGCATCCAGTCACCATCTTTGTCCTCGTAGATGGGAACGTGTTCAGAATTGTCCGCATCCTTCAACGCCTCGCCTGTTAATTTTGAACAAAATATTATCGTTTTTGATTGTCATTAACTCAAAACCTTTTCTTCTTTTTTTCTTTCTTGGCGATAAGGGATTTGCTTCCCTTTTAACCTTTTCTGATTAAAGTTACATTATTATATATTTAAGTTCGTGATAAACTTTAATATATAGTAATATATTTATTATTAAATTTTATAATATAAAAATATACATTTTTATAATTTTAAATTGTTTGAAGTAGTGATTGTGTATAATATTTAATTTGAATTGTATACTCTTTTAACATTATTTTTCTAATTAAGTGTTTATGAATAATTATATTATGCTTAATTCCCTGTCATGCATCGAGAGATCGAGTAAAACAACTTTATACACTGCATGCCATCACATATTAAGGAGAATGTCTAACTATTATATACGGTTTCCTCTCCCACTTTATCCCTCTATGTCTCCCGTCTAAATTATTTTAATAATGCCCATTCTTTCTAGGATTTTCAAAATTAATTAAGTAAAGCTTCTTCATAACAATTATCGAGGTTAAAATATAGGTAGTGAACATTAACTTAAATGGATGGGCATCTCTATTTTTTATTGGAAGAGAAGAGGTTATACTTACTACCTCTTTTTTTACTATTAAATTTTAACTGTTGATTTCTGTCAATCTAACGGTTATAATTTATTAAAAATTAATAATTAATCAATAAGTATGATCCAATAAATTACAACCGTTAGATTGACGAAAATCAACGGTTAAGATTTAATAGTAAGAGGTAATAAGAAAAAAAAGTAGTAACTATAACCTTCCCATTTTTTATTTTTTCGGTGCATAGGCATCTCGAATTTTAGGTGTACGTTGAGTTCATGAAGCGCATAGACTACTAAACCTATGAAGCACCGTGTTGTTCTTACGCGTTCAAGTATATAATATTCGTACATATGCTCTTATGATTGAGAAGATGAGATCTTGAGTTCCAAAATACATCAAGAAAAATATAGCTAGTAGGCTATAATACTTTTTCAAGTTCCAATAATCTTGTTTCTGAATTTCTTCATTGATAGCTGGCCATAAACTATAACTAGCACGATTAATTAATGTTTATTATACATATACATATATATAGGAATTATACACCTATATATGTATAATTTTGCATGTTTCTTTCTAAAATCTCAACCATATATATGTGTGTACCCTAACTAGCATGAAAATATTTTACAACAATATTAAGGAAGATTTAATTATTAATGATGCACAGATAAAAAAGAAAACGTAACTAACCGATTCCATAACAAGTGAAGAGCATCTCCAAGGCCAAGGCTAACTCTGAGTATCCCTTATGCATACCTAAATCAATTTTACGCAAGAACGGAGCACCGTCCATGCTAACCTTAACGTACATTTTTGAGGCTTCATTCATGCTGTTCTTCTTCCGGTACGAGCACACCGGAGGCCACCCCACCACTTGATTCTTCGTCGGCATTTTTTTCTGCCGGTTTCCGAAGCAACTCATCATGTTTTCATCATCAACATCAGCCTCATCAATCTCCGAGAACACCCTTTTCTTCTCGTTCTTGTCCACCGCACCAGGAAGGCCCAACCTTAGCTCAGTGATTTCAAGTCCAAGACCTTCTTTGTCCATTTCTCAGTTGATATTCAGATTCAGGGTATCAAATACAAAACTAGTGTTCGGCAATTTCGGTTTTTGGATTGAGAATATATATTTTGTGAAGAAGCAATGGTTTAATTTGTATATGGAAGGAAGAAATTAAGGGTTGGTTATAACTTATAATATATAAAAAAAGTGAATGAAAAGAATATAGTGGGAGCAATGACAGGTCAACTAAGGCGAAGTGGTCGGTCACATGAGAAACAAATGTAGGGACTGAGTGTTTCCCTACAAAAACCATTAAAGACCGGCACCATAAGTTGGACATGGGGACAGATCCTACGACTGTAGCTGCCTTGTGATTTGGTGAGATTTGATCATAGCCGTTTGATTACCTGACTGGGGAACAAACCATGTGGTTCGCTTGATTGAGAGTACAAGTCTTCGGAATAATTTATACCTGAGGCTGAAGGTTACTTGAAGAATTAATGTACATGTTTGCATACAATTGCATGTTTTCAAATAAAATAATACACGTCTCTTCTTTAATTTTTAGAAATTACAATAAATTCTCACACTTTATCTTTTTATTTTTATCAAAGAAGTACTTCCATTTAGATTTACTAAAGTTATAACAGAAAAACCTCTTTTAGCTATATATATATATATATATATATATATATATATATATATATATATATATATATATATATATATATATTTGTACATATATAGTAGTGTTTGTGTTTGGGGTGGGGGTGGGGGAAGCACAGAGGATAAATTTGTATAAAAAAATTCGAATTAGGGGAGGGGAGTAAATGTAATATTAAAAAAGAGGAGCATACTGAAGTTTCTCAAATTTCAGGTGAGGTACATGCTGATAATTTAGGATATTTTCTAGGACCATTAAAGAGCCTGTTTGTTTCGTCTTCTCAAAAAAGTAACTTTTATCTTTTTCTTATTTTAAAAATGCTTTTTATAAAGTTAAAGTTATTTATATTTTTATAAAGATATTTAGTTTTGAAAAAAATATTTGGTTTTTGACTTTTATTTTTTTTAGAATTTGAAATTTTTAGTTTATGAAAAAAGTAGATTTTTGATTTTTTTTATGATTTCTGTTTTTTTTTAAACAGACAACCAAACAAATTAAAATTGAAAAGTGTTTTTTTTTTCAAGAAAAAAAAAGCAGCTTTTAGAGAGAGAGAAATCTATCGAAAGAGGCCCTAAATGCTTAAAGGGGCTGGTAAATAGTAGTCCGGCTCATATAAGTGTAGCCCACGGACTTAAATGAGCTTTTTTTTTTAATTATTCTGCTTAAAAAATAAAAATCCAATATTAACATAAAATTTATATGATAGTAATTTATATAAGCCTTAGATAAATTAGTAATTTACTAATCTCCGATAGGGTCCAAAATGTACAACATTTTCTAAAAGCAGCTCGATGCATCAAAGAATAGAGGAAGACAAAATAAGATACCTTCATAATCAAACTTCGAAATATATGTATTGTCAACAAATGTTCATGACAATGCTGAGTATGACGTTTGTGTTTTTCAAGGAAAGAGTTATTTGCCTAAAACAGAGATTTCCCATGCAAGTGACCATTTCTTTAATTGGTTGCTTTTCCTCAACTTCTCTTCTTACTTTTTTTTGCATTCTAATTTTTGTCGCGAAATTAACGTTTCTTTCTTGAAAGACCTTTTGTTTTGTGTCCGCGCTTTATTTTTTCCTAGAATTCGAACAATTTTGCACAAGTGATTGAAACGAAACCGTACAATTATGGAAGCGCATGCGCATTATACTGATCATAGGTCTCCCCGAGGTCCACCAATCGACTACACAGGGACTTTAATTCGGATCTATTGAGGCCCATTTCAAGGTTGGGCTTTAACTATTTAATATCATTAAGTATATAAATGAGTTAGATCGGGTTAAACTTTATTTTAAATAGATCAGATCTAAATAAAATATTTTGAGCCTGACTTTGCTTATTAATCTTGTGTAAGCTACATTATAGGCTTAGTATGACATATATTAAAAAATTAAAAGGTATATCATAAACCTATTAACTTGTTTAAGCTCATGAAATCTTCAATAACTATTAAAATTAGAAAAAAAATATAAAATATTTTTTATTGATTAAAATTATTTAAATAATTGTTTTATTTTGATTAAAATAAATAATACAATACAAATCGGTGTATAAGCTTGCAGGCCAAATTTTGTAAAAATAAACTTATGAACTATTTTCTAAACAAAATTTTTTCAAAGCTCAAATCTGATCTATTTTATTAAATATATTATGTTAAACATGGTCTGACATAGGCCATAGCATAGATTCTTAATAGCTCACCTAACTCATTTAGGTCACTAAATGTCATCAAAAAAAGAAAATTAATCATCATATTAACGAAGAAAATGATAACATTGACACTAGAAAATAATCAATACAAATGATGAGTTTTGCGACTAAGTATGCTAGTTATTATTCTATTCTGTTACCTTTTGTTTATAACTAGATAAGCACAACCAAGTAAAGAAAATATTTAAAGAATGTAACGAATATTCTTTTTAGTAGTAGTGGACTTCTATAATTAACGAATAATAAAAATGTTGTCCTCTTTATTTTTTAGTCTAAATCAAAACAATTTTTAAAAAAGCAATAGTATTTAGTTTTTTAAGAACAATCATCATTATGTAAAATAATAATAGTATAATAGTATATAGCACAGACAAATCCTATATAAGTACAGCGACACCAAACCAACAAAGTAACAAGCAAATCAATAATTTAAGTCAAACAAATTTTGGCAAGTATCTGAATTGCTAATCAGATAGCGACTTGAAATTGAAAATCTTGACCCCCACATGTCTAGTGAATTTCATTCTTGAAACCAAAACCATTTTCATTGCTCCCACAACACAATTTGTATGATAAGAGAAGTGACGATTAGGAGCATATCTCAATATTCCGGGAGTATGTACAGCGTTCCCCTTTATCAAAAGTAGGAAAAAATAAAATTTATGTAGTGTTAGGGAATAAAATAAATTATTAAAAAAGTTCTCACCCAACACTTTAAGATTTTGGATTAAAATAATATTTTATATGATATCAAAGTTTTAGTGAGCACAAGATTACGAATTCGATTCTCACTACTCCACTTGTGAAATTAAATAAGCATAAGATAAACTAAAAAAAAAAATTGGACCTAAACAATATTCATACTTCAAGTCCAAAAAGTTCTTGTACGAGGGAGATTAGAAAATAATATAAACTATTTAAAAGACTTATATCAAGTACCTTAAAATTTTAGGCTGAAATAGTTCTTTACATATAACGTTAGAATGGAAAAATCATTAGAACACTTAATTATATTAAAGAGTGATTGTTCCGTAAATAATTTGATATGAAAGATAAATATGGATTACAGATACAGATAAATAATCATTCTCCCAATTCATAATAAATACAGACATTTTAATTTTATTGATGATACATTAACCATAATTATGTTATATATTTTATATATTTAAGATACTTGATTCTTCGTAGGTGACTAAAAATGGTTGTGATTAAAGTGTAAACCTTCACTTTATCTGATTAGGTGGGTGAGTGAAAATATGTCAATATTAGTCTCTCACATGGAAAGATTAACTAAAATTATAAAAAGAATAACATGGATAAGGTAACAAAGTGACCCCACCTTATAGTTATACATATGATAAAGCTTCAATATCTATCATGATGGGGAGATTCTTGGCCGTTGGATGCGGCTATGAAGAAACGCGTTTCTTAAAATTTGACGGCAAGGAAAGCCCGAGGTTAACACAACAGCACACATGATTTCAACGTTTCTCCTTCATTTCTCTTCTCACAGACACGTATCTTTGTGTAAGCAGAAACGTTGCTTAAATGTAAATAAATATTTTTGTTTAGTAAAAATGGAAACTCTGAAGAAAAAGAAACGGCACAGTGAGCTTGGAATCCTTTGGTTGAGCTGAATCATGTGCAGACACTCTTCTTCACACTCACAATCCAAAATGTCTATAAAGTGTAGGTTGTTTTAAATTTAAGGTTTCGTTTCGATATTTTTTTTTTTTGGTTTTGGATGTCAAATGTTGTTGCCTGAATGTATTGATGATGTGGGTGCTGGTGTTTAACTTGGAATTTGGATTTACTAGGTTTCTGTTTCAGAGATACTCTTTTTGTTCTGAATTCACTGTTAGTAATGTCATGTCATGTTCGTCCCACTTTATCCATTTACTTTCAAATTCCTAATGCACTGTTTTTGGCATTACATTCAAGTCTTGATTGACATTCTCTTGTTATAGGAACAAGATCTTCATGTAATGACGTATCAAAATTATCAATTGTAATAAAACCGTTGCTGCACTGTATTCTAAAACAGGTTATAGAGCATTATGGAGTAATAAGACTTTAATACATAAAATTATCTGTCTGGTGTTGCCTAATCAGGATAAAAATTCTATCCTTTTCAAGGTATGGTGCAAAGTGCTGCAAAGATCTTGGTACATTTCCTTCTGGTTATTACAGCAGATTTGTACATTATAGGAATCAAATCAGGAGAAGGTGCTGATTGGAAACCTTATTACTACCAAATATTGCCTTATCAGTCTTCTACCTTGGTAGTTTAAATGGATGTTGCATCTCTGTGTCCAAATAGGAACACCCAAACCGACCAACATCCTTTGCTAATGGAGCAGCAAGAAACCCCTAATGGCCACATAATCAACATTACAAGGAGTGGTGAAGCTTTATCCACATTATCTCAGAATGATCATCACTCTGAAATGCATTTACCACAGAATGAAGATCTTCCAGATGGGGGCCCACAAGATTATACTCATCAGGGGTCTTCATTTTTTGCAACCAGTTTCAGCTCTAGAAATTCCTCTTTGTCGAGAAGAGGTGAGGGGTATGGTCATCATAGCAGAAGCATACCATTTAATTCTGGACTGTGGATTTCTGTTGAGCTTGTTGTCACTGTGAGTCAGATCATAGCAACTATAGTGGTTTTGTCATTGTCCAGGAATGACAATCCTCAAGCTCTGTTATTTGAATGGATTGTGGGTTATGCAGCTGGTTGTGTTGCCACACTTCCAACTATTTACTGGCGTTTTCGAAACCGTAATCAAAGCGCGGACGAAGATACCTCTCAACCATCTCAAGGATCTTCTGTAAGCAATCCTCCTGAAAGTATTTATACTGCCATCTATGTTTCTCGTGTTTCAGACGAGGAGAATGGTCATGCTACAGAATCAGCAGCAAGAAACACTAATATCCCTGGAGCCTTTACTTCTATGTATGATTTTTTTTTTCCCTTCTCATTCTTTGCTTTTTTTTTTTAAAACATGGCATTATGATATAAGTATCTCTTCTTTTTTCCACCATTGATAGAATAATGACCCTCATATTTGATATTGGATACTGCTTAACAAGGAAGAAGAATAATAGAAACCAATTTGCCATCGTAGTGTGATAGATCATACATCTACATTACGGATGACTTTCTTGCCACCTTTTTCTTTGCATTTTCTAAAACTTTTATCTGCAATTACTTGGATTAATATATATATATATATATATATATATATATATATATATATATGAGAATTTGGGTCGTTCATTGAACTTGTATATTTATTAGACTTGAATTTTTTTTTTTCGGATAAAAATTAGTCTTTGAATTTTTTTTAAACTATAATTTCAGCTGTCGTGTGCCCTTTTTTGAGCAAGCTTTATTAGTTTATTGTTTACAATCAAATAACCTTATTCCTGTAATGTACTTTTGCCCATCATAGTTTGAAATGGGATTGACATCCAATTTGAATTATATTTTCATTAATTGAAACTGTCCAATATTTAACTCCAAAGAAGGCACATGAGTTTATTTATTTGTTTTTGGTGTCTTTTTCTTTTGGGGGTGGGGGTACATGGATGATGGACTGAACAAAGGTTCCAGGGAACGGATAGGAGAAGAAGGACAACCAAATAATAGACTTTTCCACTCACTCCCACATTGGAGACACTGTAGCTGACCACTTTTTTAAAACAAGGCTCTACACTTTACCATTGGGCTAACACGGCCTGAATTAAGACATAATATTGAAATATTATCTTCATCTGCTTGTTCTGTTTTTCAATTAAAAGTTAAGGTTTATGGATTATATATAACATACATGTGGCAGCCACGGTGAAAGTGCTTTTATAAGTTTGGAGTTTTGTTATAACTTATAAGGTATAGGATGTGAAGACAGATTTTTAGTAGTGACATCTCTTTTAATGATGATGGTATAAAAACCACTCCGCATTAAATCCGATTAGGGAGAATAGAGATGAGGGCAATCTTTGTACACAATTTTACCCTTGCATATTTGCAAAAAGACTGTTTCTTGGATTCAAGTCTGTGGTTTTTCAGTCACAATGGAACAACTTTACACCTGCTCCAGGCTCGACCTCTTTTTAATGATGATTTTATGCAGTGAAAATTATCATTGCAGCAGTTAAATTATAACACCTAGTTTCCTCTGAGGTTATTGATATCCAATTAAAGTTAATATAAAACCTTATCAAATTTTATCCTTGTTTATAAATGTACTAAGTAGAGAAACTTCTTCTTAAATTACAGGCTTAATGAAACATCTTGTGAGCTTCATCTAGTACTTGGTGACTGGGGGAGAAAGGGAAACCTTAAAATATGTTGAATAACTTTATTTCCTCGTCAAGCTATTGAATGTCAAACTAAATTTGGTACAAAACTTTGACACCCAATCTGATTTTATCCATTTTTAATCAATGACTAGTGCACTAAGCTGAGAATTTTTATTTTTGTTTAATTTTTTTTTTCTTCTAAATTGCAGGCTTAGTGGATTAGCATACTGTTTCAAGATGACCTTGGATTTCTTCTTTGCAGTTTGGTTTGTAATAGGAACTGTTTGGATCTTTGGAGTTCACTCTGCTCCTTCTGATGCTCCACAATTGTATAGGTACCTGTCACAATATTTTTGCAGTACCACTATTTTGCTTCTCATTTCTCAAGTCTTTAAATAATCTGGGCTTCTTTGCGTGCAGGTTATGTATAGTGTTTCTTTCCATTAGCTGTATTAGATATGCTATGCCATTTATACTAAGTGCAAAAATTTGTTGGTGCCTACCTTGCATACTATCTGATTCGGGCTTTCCGGAGGATTTTTCTCTGAACGGAGGAGCAACAGTAGAATACATTAACACTCTACCAATCTACAAGTTCAAATTGAAAAACAATAAAAATGGTTATGATCAGGATGTCAACGCAGGTATAGATGAAGGTGGGATTTTGGCTGCAGGGACAGATAAGGAGAGGGTCATTTCAGGAGAAGATGCTGTAAGTTTTATAGGTGGTTGTATTGTTTTAAAATTATGAACTAACAGTATTTACCTTGAATCTATACTTACATTTAGCTAGTAACAAAAATGTAGAATGAATAAAAATTTATAGATATAAGTAGAACCTGAATCTAAGGATGTATGTACCTTTATAGTTATTGTTATGATATAATGAGGAGAATGCCTCAACTTTTAACTTTTGATGTAGAATTTAATTTTGGTTTCCAATAACATTGTGAAATTTGTTGCAGGTTTGTTGCATTTGCTTGGCAAAATATGCAGATGATGATGAGCTTAGGGAGTTACCCTGCTTTCACGTCTTTCACGTTTGGTGTGTTGACAAATGGTTGAAGATAAAGGGATCCTGCCCTCTTTGTAAAAGTGAAGTTGGTATAATAAGTGGTGGATGGTCACCTTGAGCTTGGGACTCCGTTCCAACCACCAATTTTACATGCATATCCACGAAGTATTATCATTTCTGCATCTGTATATCCAGCAAAATTTAATGAAAATATTTGCTTTTCTTGAATTCAAAATTTTAAAATAAGCTCAAGTTTTTTGGTAATATTCCTATTCAAAAGTTATACAAAAGTTGTTATAATATTTTCTTTTTTGCCGGTAATTAGCTTGTCTGTACAATTCTTTAAATTTCAACTTGTAACTATATTTTGTTTTATTTTTACTCACACATCTAGAAAGGGAGAACATTTTCCGTACTGAGTAGTGGGTATTACTTCCATTCAAACTGAAAGTATAGATTATGGATTCCTGAGAATATATAAGCATGGGAATATTATAGTTATTACCTTTTTTTTTTATTATCTCCTACTATTAAATTTTAATCATTAATTTCTGTCAATTTAACGATTATAATTTATTAGAAATTAATAATTAATTAATAAGTATGATTCAATAAATTATAATTATTAAATTGAAAAAAATCAACGATAAAAATTTAGTAGTAAAAGGTAGTAAGTATAACTTCTCTTAATATTAATTTTTTTTCTCACAAAAAACATGTCAGCACAGGTGTTCTCTTCTTATTGGGCAGATATACGTGCCACAGTCCACAAGTATACTAAATTTTTCCCTAAAAAAGATTGTAACTGATCTGTAATTTGAAGTCTCCATAATTAACTTGAAAAGGTTTTATCAGCTGAACTTGGCAGCAAGTAGCAACCTCTAAAACTATATAATTGCAATAAATTTTTGTAACGAAAAATAATAAATAGTTGAATATACCTTTCAATCATAAAAGAACAGTTTTACTCTGATTCATCCCCTTATTGAAAGTTCAAGCAGATAAATTGACAAAATTCAGATTTCGTAAAATAATTTATCAAAAGTTGAAAGTTGAAGTGAATAATTTATTATTTAATCTCGTTACCATTATCATAGCTTACATGAAATGAGCTTATAAATTAAGGGATTAGTGTTTTTGATGTTATAGGATAATTTTATCTTCTATATACAAATAAAAGTGTGTAATGAGCCCATTTAAGAAGAAGAAAGAGAAAAAAAAATATAGACCCCGCATAAATTTATGTATACATGGGAGATAAAATTATTTTCTACGACATGAAAAATATTAATCTCATAAATTAAATATGTAACTAATCATCCTTGAATTGAACAGAAGGTAGAAAATATATTTTTTTATACTTATGCTTAATTTAATTCATATACAAAAATTAATTTAATTCTTATAATAAAATCATTTTTAATTTGATTTACTTAAGACTATTAGAACATGAATCAGAGTTCCAAAGTAAAGAGATATTCAAAAAAAGAGTTCTAAAGTAAAGTACAAAGACCAAATTAAAAACAACTGACAAAATAAAATTATATTTTTGATTTATATACATTAGAATTTTTTATTTTTTTATTTTTTATAGCATATACATTACAATTAGTTTCAATTTATTTCTTATACTTCCGAATAAATCTATACTAATCTTAAAGAGGAAGGTTATATTTACAACCTATTTTGATTTACAACTTCTTACAACCATATCTTAACCGTTGATTTCCGTCAATCAACGATTAAGATTTTTGCAAATCAAATTCACAATAAATAACAATCATTGATTGGCAAAAATCAACGATTAAAATATGGTTGTAAGAGTTTGTAAGGAAAGAGTGTTTGTCATTTTAAATGACATAAAGTTATGTCATTTTAAGAGAGAGACAGACACAGAAATTTTTTTTATTTAAATTTTAAATTAAAAAAACTACCCACTTTTTTTCTCCCATGATTTTCATTTTTCTGTGTTTATTTCTCTCCTAAAATGACAAACACCAAACCCAAGTTTGTAAACTATTTGGATTGGAAATATAACCCCTCCTAATCTTAAAATATTTTAACTGTAATAAACATCAACAAAGTAGAAAAAAAAAATGTATACATAAAGTTTAAAACTTTTTTTTTTCTTCATATAATGACTGATTTGAAAATTAATATTCTGCATACAAACCAAAATTATATTTTAGTATTGAATAAAATTGTTCTTTTGCCTCATGTTCATAAATTAACTTATTTAATCATAACCCCTTTACAATAGTCATCTCAACCGTTGGCTCGAATTCAACCGCAGCATTTTCACGCAAAGTTATGTATGGATTCTGAAGCAAAATTTTCATAATTTTATGTTTATACATGTAAATAAGCCAACAAACATGAAAAGTACAACATGCTCTCTGTATAAATATGCTGGCCACATGCAGGACCAGAAGCTTAAAATTTCGGAAGCTCTCCTGCGACCTAAACGGTAACCTTGGACAATGACGCAAATCCATGGAGCCTACTCTAACATATCTCCGGAAAAAGGGGTGAACAATTAAAAAATTCAACCCTAGAAACATATTTGAGGTAAAGTTATACACATTTGCAAAAAGGATACAAATCAGTTTGGAGGGAGAACTCGTGCAAAGAAAATACATCCGTGGGTTGTGTCCAAATTCGACATAACCCGCACCAAAACTAGGGATGAGCCTTGCTGGGAACTGTAACCTAGTTGTGTTCAAATGCAGCTTGGTTTACCAATAATCCAAACTGGGTTAACTTACGAATCCTTTTTAGCCCGTGTTGAACTTCATCAGATGGTGAGATCTTTAAATGCCTCTAGTTTCCCATTTGACGTGACGCATTCCACATCGTGATCGCCCGCCGAATGGGTAGAAATCCCATTTTCAGTGCTCTTGCATCTCTGGTTGAGAATGGTGTTGGGAGAGGCAGAGCTGTGACAGCCCTCAAAGTATGTAGAGTAGGGGAAAAACTCAGCACATCGCACTTTCCATCCTGCAAGCAAATTTATCATTTCCAAATTTATAAAACATGAGATATGAACTCCTTTGGGGTTTTTTCCCAGACTATTCAAGATGGAAGTAGTCACGGTTCTTAGAGTATCAGTTAAGGACACCAGGTTTTCATGGCAGAATTATTATTGTAGACATAAGAGGTTCTTGTGCACTATTACCAGGTGCCCATCAATAATAACTGGCGGAAATGGAAAATTAGAGAAACAGCTCAAATTTTGGTAAAAATAATGAAAATTAAACATTAAAATTCCCGTGTGCATAAAAGAAGAAACCTAAGCTCAAAATCAAGACCTTGAAATTGCGTTATATCATGAATGGAAAAAGATTAAAAAAAATAATGCTTTTTGCAAATATATTTTATTTCCTTTATCATTTTTCCTAAAGAAAATCTTGTTCTCCTTAGAGCGATTAGTAATTTGTAAATCCCCAATAGGCATATGCACCCGAATACACATTATTCTTGGAAATCACAGGCACAATGTATACCCAATATCTCCGTCAAAAGTTCGTTATAAGCACTTGCTCATTTTTAAGGCCATCGAAGATAAAAAGATTAATCAACAGAAAATCCAAATTATACTTACTCAATGCAGCATCCTGATCAACAAGGACTGTTCCAAGAAGTTTATGAACTGCAATACAATCTTCAAGTTTCCATTCCCTGATTGGTCCGAGTGCTCCGTTTCTATCAGAACAAATTATTGCACGATTCAATATTACCATTGCTCAGACTAGAAAGCCAAAATTGGGAAAACACAAAGTCTATGAAGCACACCGCCAGAAAATACAAACACTTATATACACGGCAAACCCCAAGAATTATAAAATATGCTCTGTCCAACATTCTTTAATTTTTCATTTTTATTTAATTTCTTGATTTTTCAAAAAAATAAAATAATAATATGGCTTTTTTTGTTAATAGTCTGTTTTATTTGATCTAGCACTTATTTCCCTTTTGTCTATGGACATTTTCCTTTATTTTCGTCCATCTATCAGTCTTTTTTTTTTTAACAGTAACGAAATTTCCGAAGAAAATATATTAGAAAAAGGACAAGAGGTTCGTCATTTTGGGCAACCCGCAACCCCGTAGCAATTCAGGGGAAAACTTGCTCTTTACATTTGTCTTCATATACAAGGCCCAGAACTCCCTCACCAACTCACATTTTTGATATCTTTTGAGCAGAGGGGTGGTTGCCACTAGAAGAGATAGGCTGAAGGCAACACCATCCCTCCATTTTCTCCTCCCCTCTTCACTATCCCTTAGACAATCTAAACAAGTGTCTAAGCTAAGACAATCTACATAAGCACCAGCTAGGTGAGGCAATAAATTCCAGTAAGCTTTTTCAGTTGCAGTCAGTCAAAATGTGATTAGAAAGGTGAGCCATGTCAAGCCTGCTAGAGCTGTGAAACACAAAACTTTACTAATCCAAAACATACAGGCATGCATCACATGCATGTCAGCATTATTCAATTTGAAGACAGACACAAGGAATATCTTGTGTGGTGCTTAATAGCAGGAAGCTTGAGATGTTATAAGAATATTACCTTGGCACAGGGTTATTTGATGACTCTTCAATCAACTTGACAGCCTCAGACCTTCTGTCAGAATCCAAGATATACAAGATTTCTCCAGAAGCAGCTCTATGCATCAGAGAATCTGCGAACAAGAGGAATACAAAATAAGAAACCTTCATAATCAAGCTTGAAATTAATGTATCCTCAATAAATGTTCATGATAATGCTGAGTATGACCTTTATGCTTTTCAAGGAAAGAGTTATTTGCCTCAAACAGAGATTTCCCATGCAGCCAACTACATAAAAAGAATAACCAGAGTTTTAAAATTAAATCATAAATTGATAAAAAAAAGTACATATCAGCCACCCAAAAGACAATAAAAGGAAGGAAAAAATAAACAATTGCATTGGAGAACCTAATAGTTTGGCGCTCAGCTTCTAAGACACTCCAAATGAGTTTGTCGCTGTCAGTCACAGGAGCATTCATGTATCCCACTTTATGGAAGAACTTAATCTGCAACATATGGTCATAGAAATTAATGACAACAAAGAATCATTTTCCTCAATGGAGGAACAAATAAATGACAAAAGAGAGGGCAATATATTCTAAAAAAATGAGAAAAAAAGTTATGTTTGTTTTGGGGTGGTGGGGGGGGGGGGGGGGGGGGGGGGGGGTTGAGCGGTAATTCAAAGGAATGGTTTTCTTTTGACTATTAAATTTGTCACATGCTAAATATAAACAATTTAAAAAGATGACTTGTAGCAGTAGAATATCAGACATTACTAATGTAGTGTTTTGATATTGACAAACAATTAAAACCTAAACTTTCTAATCCCAGTAACATGAAATTGATTTGTTCTTCTACCGAAATAACATACCAAGCAACAATGAGAATCAGGGTGTTCAGCATCCAACCTCAGCAACTGCTTTACAGCCTACAAGTCAAAAGATAGAGAACAGAACACATTTAACTTGCATCATATTCTAAAATGACAGTGTAATATAACCTCAGGATATGCAAAATAAATATACAATCAATCAGCTAGAATAAGCTTAAAGTCACAACACAGAGCAACTAAACTCCTGTAATGTGCTTAAAATGTCAAGGAAGATAGCCTGAATTGTTAACCCCAATCAATTACTACATCAAAAATACCTTTATCCCAAACTAGTTGGGGTCGATAGCAGATAAACCCAAATAAAAAATTATAACCCAAATCAATTACTAGCCTGACAAAATTACTTTGCTGTGAATAAGATGCTGGACAACAAAAAAACTCTAGGCTCCTCATTTAACACATCAATACCTGGAAGGCAAGCAAAATCTTCTGTTTTCTCATGTATAATTCAAAAGAGAGAAAGTGTGTCTCCAATGAATCAGGTGAATTCTTCTGCAGCAACTTCAGGTATTTTGTGGCTTCCAACAATGGATCTTCAACCTAAGCAGGAGAAAATCGCACAGGAAGCAGGACAATATCAGTTTTAACAATTATGATATGATATATGATAACTTGATAAGCAAAGTTTGTCAGAATAATTTCCAGTAAAAGTTGCAATGAATTTTTGCTGAAACATTTCACAGTTAAAAATAGTATGTTTGACAAACCAAATACTTTAATAAACTATATTGATGTTAAGTGTTCACAGTTTGTTAATTATGACATGCACAGTAATGAAACTGTGAAAGCTGTTGTTAGTCTATTCAACATGGCCTTTTAACTGGGAAACCTAGTACATTTCATATCACTTTTATTCAAGTAAAAAAGATTACAAAAAAATCCTGAAAGAATATTGTTAGTCAAATTTACATTATGAATCTAAATTTAAATATCTTTATTTTACCAACTCATAAGTTGAGGCCTTGCAACACTATAACAAGAGAATAGTCTCTCTCTCTCTCTCTCTCACACACACACACACACACACATCCTGCCAAACCACCAGAATAGTATCCAAACATTGTTTGAGGATCAGCTTTGGAATAAATGGGAATTATTATATAATAAAGCCTCTAATGGGCCTTCACCTAACTTCATAAGTTCTTCGACATGGAAACTTTACACGTTTGAAGTCCAAAAAGCTCTTGTGTGAAGGACTACGTTAGAGACAAAATAAAGCCTTTCATGAACCTTCACAGCTTCATGTAATATCTTAAACTTTTGGGAGAGTTGGTTCTTGACAGGTTTTACTAATTTTCTACATGAATTTGCAGAGAAATTTTTTACTTTGTACACAATTAAATTTAACACAGGTGCCAGTGTTGAACATGGATTTAAAATATAAGAATCTCCATGGCGATATATGTATTGAAATTTAACCTGTGATAACTTTTCCCCACGTGGATCTGGATCAATAGGTTTCGCATGCCGTTTCCCAGACTTTGATATACTACTGGCACTTGATTCTTCATTTTTTTCTTCTGTCTCCTAAAAAGGAAATGAAACAACAGCATGAATACATTTCCAGTAAAAAGTTACACAGAATCTATAGAAATGATTAATACTTTCTTAGCTCTTGCTTCTGCCTTTCTCTGTTTTTGCCTCATTTTCTTTTTCTGAGAAGGAAGCAACTTAGATGTATCATTATCTTCCTCAGCCGTTGACTTAGGAGGAGAATCATGCAATTTTATATAACACCTGCAGCTCAAAACATTACATACATGAGTTCATAAATACAAGATCAGAAGTGATTTCCATTTGCTTATATAAATTTAGGCAAAAAAAAAAAACGTTCAGTTTCCCAATACTCTTTGCAATTCAAGTGTGGGAATAAAGCGCTTTGAACTCCATGCATGAGAACCCAATTACACAAAGGCACAACACTAACCAGCATAACAAGTCATGTAGTAAACCAATTAAAGAAAACATATATTCACCTGATAGCTCCAGCAGCTGCTTTATGAAAATATGAATGCGAATGCAATCGGTCTTGAAATTTAAGCATTTCCACATACGTACGCAATGTCATTTTCCTTAAGCAGTATGAATGAAAATCAAATTGGTCTTCAGTAATATCAGCATAGTGCTTCTCCACTGCTAAAAATTTTTTGAGAGCCAGTCCAAGATCGCCTTGACGGAAATAGCTTTCAGCAGAGGCAAGCTCATACCTTCCAAAAATGGATGTTACAATGTGTTATGAAATGAAACCACAATATCACTAAGACAGTACAGAATAATATACGTCATTAGATACATACCACATGCACTGCATGTCATGGAGGTTGTTGTGTTGATCCCCATCTTTTGTGAACAACACAGCAGTTTTTTCTGCCAAAGCCACCTGGATATCAAGGGGATAGACAACAAAAGATGAATCAGAAAAGGCAAAAGAGAAAGTTAAACAAGTTACAATGCTCAAGTGTGAATAAAATTCAAACATATAGATAGACAAAACCTGATCAGCCTGCAGCATGCGCTTAACGCATTCACTATTAACATAACGATCAGCAAGATCCATGCACCTAGCTTCTTCTGCAAATGCAGCAGCAGCAGCCAAATCACCAGCATGCTTCAGTATCCGACTCTGTTATTCAAAGACATGCAACAATCATTCAACATGTTTTTCCCGCACTATTGACTGTTAGGTCAAATCACCAGTCACCACTAATCCCAACTACATTAACTCAATTTTACCCATCTTTGGTCTCTAACAGACTTGTGATTTAATCATTTAACTTGCCTCACTTTTCTCTATAATAAATATTTCCCCTCAGATAGCAAAGAGTTTTTTGCAAAAAAATTCTACTTTATGAATCTTTGAAAGTACATGACACCACTGGAATGACTAGCGTAGATAATATATACTCTTGATGCCTTCATTGCATAGCATTTGAGTAGTATTTATGATATTATTAGATATCATGAATTTTTAATACAAAAAAATATATATATTAAACATGTTTTCTGTAAAGAACAAATTCAACTCAAAAGCTTAAGTTGTTGGGTGAAGCTACATTAATGGTTTTATATATCTCTAACACGCCCTCCCAGACACGAGAGCCCATTGGACTTAAAGTGCGGATGATGCATCAGGCTCAGCCTACCTGTGCTAAGAAACTCCCCAAGACATAATTAATTAATAATTAAATGGGAGCCAGTGAGGATCAAACTCGTAACACTGAAGCTCTGATACCATGTAAAGAACCAATTCAACCCAAAAGCTTAAGTTGTTGGGTGAGGCTACATTAATGGTTTTATATATCTCTAACATTTTCTAATACCATATTTATTTTCAATATTTAGAAATTGAATTATTGGGTAAAACATAGAATATCCTCCCTTATTATGTCTCATATTTATATTTTTTACTGAAGAAATACTGCAAATATATCATATAGCAGATGAGTCAAAAGCATTTTATTTTATTTGGTATGAAGAGCCAAAAGCATTTACCACAAACAGATAGTTTGAAGTGCCGTTCTAAACTACAAGGAGGCAAATAGCTAATTGAAACTGCTGTTTAGCCCATAGGTTTTGCAATACACACAAATTGCACGTGAGGGTCACTTGTGTAGCTAGAAGCACCAAATGCAATATTTCACCATAACTGGTCAATTGGTCATTTAAATGTCTTAGTGTTGGTCTCTGTAAATTATTTATGCTAATAGCACTTCACTAAGTTAATTAGGCAAACCACAGAATTAAGTGTCATTTATACACACTCACACACAAAAATAAATAAATAAATAAAAACAGCGTAGAAATGAAATAATGCTGAAAAAAGCAGAAAACTGATTAGAAGTATAAGCAAACCTTGACAGAATATAGATCAATGACGGTAGGTGTGTGTTCTATAGCCTCATTGATTTTAGAAAGAGAAATTTCATATTGTCCCCGCCTATCATAATGCTGCAAAGATAGAATTCAGTAAAGTGAACAAAATACAAAATAAATATGGAGAAACTCTTAAAAAATGAAAAAAAAAAAAAAAAAATCATCCAAAACATAGCCACCAACCTGAGCCAACAAGAACAAAGTCCACAAAAGAGTTGAAGGGGGCTCTTTTTCAACTCTGTATACAGGATAAACAATGGTTAGTTATCCAGTACGACAGAAAAGCTCCAAAGCATCAAAACTTCAATGTATATTATAAGGGTTTTCGCCATTGAATTGTAATGGGCTGGTATTATGCTTATACCTTCTATTTGCAAATTTTTAGCCAATTTGACTTATCCTCTCCCAAGATGCACATTCTTTCTTTTCTTTCTAAAATTATTTTCTTATTTTATAAAAAAATATAAGATGGACCCAAAATGTTCGCTATGTTTCACTAAAGAGAAGGACTAAGAGATTTGTCAAAGAGAGCATTTACGGTGAGGGACATTCTTGACAGGATGTAGAGACACTTTTTCAGTTTCTGTTAGGACCAAGGAAATTAGGGAGTTAGTTAGAATGTTATAGAATTAGTTGCAAAGTAATTATATAGTTAGTTAGGTGGTTAGAGTTATAAGAGAAGGGGCTTAGCTTAAATCGTAGGTGGGGTTAGAACAGAGGGTCATTTTGAATTGTATTATTTAGAAACTGCGCATTAGCTTGGTTGAAAAGGGGGAACCCTTTGTGAAAGTGGAAACCCTTGGAAGGAGAATTCTCTCCTTTTTCTGTGGAGATTCAATAAACCTTGCAGATTCGTTCTCTTTTCTGTGTATTTAAGCTCTCTTGCTTGTGGGTTCATAACAGTTCCTGTGGTTAAACATAAGTAATACGTCTTGGCAATATCATGCCATGCTTGAAAAAGCCACTCCTGCACCTTAATTTGTCCGGCTCAAGATCCACCACGAGATGACCCAATTAATTTCCATAATCCATATAGAACTTTTTCCATCACCAAAGAGGGGTGGGGAAGGGGGTATATTTGAGAGACAGAAAGTAGGGAATGAAGAAAATAACAAAAGGACAGAAAATTCATTGGAGTCAATGCAATACTACGCCATGATAACTGTCAGGAAATCCAACCAAGAGAAGTTTAACTTGAAGTAACAGAATATGGATGTTATTAATGAAAAATTCAGTAAATCCTCCTGAAGAAAAGCACCATCAACTCTGCATAAAACTTCCTAAGCATTCTAAATTTCAGTGAGGGAATAATGAATTCAGAAAGAGAAATCTCACATAATTTATTAACATAAGAACTAATTTAAATCACAGAAAAAAAGTTCAAAGTTTACAATCGTAAAATATGAACATCTTAATCACAACTCCTGTGTTACAACACAGATGTTAACGAGCATATCTTACCTCCCAGGGTATTGACCAGTTGTCCTAATTGAATTCTCTAACTCAAGAATGAGTTGTTCCAAAATGTCTGCCTGGAATAGTGTGAAAAAATAAAAACCCACAGTAACATTATTTTCTAACACCTTAACATACAATAATAAAACATACCAAATTATTTAAGCAGTAGAAATGTAAATAAATAAAACTGACCTTCCCAGGTTGATTGTATAAAGAAGAAAGATCAGAGAATAGAGATGGAACTCCCTACAGACAACACGAAACAAATTCCCAATTTAATTTTGAAACTAGTAGACTAGGCAGAACATCATACCAAAAAGGATTTGTACATACCTTAGTTAGGAGAGGCCTAATATAACTATCTGCTGCTTCTCGAAATCTGTCACCTTGTAGAAAATCTAGTGGTATTCTCTGGAAAAAAATAAATTAAATAATAATGTGGGATGAATTTCATTCTAAAAGATTTGGCGCTCAAACAGAGCTACTCATGTTGATAAGAGAAAAATATCATTAGAATACAAAAAATCATTTATAAAGAGCTTTCCCTGATCAAAACAAGGGGAGTTACATATAATGACTATAGAAACAAAAATTAACAGTGACTCCTTTCCAGTTAACCTGCGTTTTCCGTTACATGAGAAACAACAAAATTCCTGCCTGCTTTTTTTAGTTGGGGTTGGAGGGGCATCTGTGTGGTTTCATTTTACACAGATGATAAGGCAAAATAATAATTAAGTGATGATTCTCATACATGAAGATGAAGGCAAGCTATTAAGTAAAAGTATATATAACTACAAGAATTGACTGCAGTACCTTAACAGCAGAAGACCACTTGAATTGCTGCCCAAGTGATTTATATAAGGCGTCTAATCGATCTATTTCATCAGGAGAAAAATCGCCATTTTCTGAATATAATCCAACACATTTTTGGAGGCCTTCGTAATATCTGAGCATTGACATGAAGCACAAACAATTATTTAGCTTCTACAAGTCAGTAAGAGGGTAGACAACATAAAATACAAACAGATTAACAGAAAAGGAAGTTAAGAAAATGAAAATCATAAATGAAACAAAGATTAAGGCACCTGAACCAAAATTAGCCCATATCCTTTTAAGCTAGTGGCTAATGCAAATAGGAAACAATAATAGAGGAAGAACATAAAGAAGAAACACAGACAGACTTTGCAATTGAGACATTCAAACCTGAAATTTAAGTGGCCAGAAAGATCACCTATAATTGTCAGGATTCATGGACAGTAATCCCTGGTACAATTTCTCGCCTTCTTCTAAGCGACCAAGCTTCACTAAAAGTGAAACCTCTTGTTCTTTATATTCAAGCTTATCAACCTAAAAAGACATAGTCAAAAATGGGTAATGATATCAAGGTTCTCATGCATAACAAGTTACATTATCAAAGTACCTCAGTAAATGAAACACACATACAATTTTCAATTCTTTCTTGTGCAACTCCTCAAGTGCTCTCTCAAAAAATCCGCATTCCTCTAACAAAGAGATCTGGAAAAAGATATTTGATACAGAAAATCACCATATGAGCGCAATATTAATTTTGGCATTGGAACAAATACGAAAGACTTCATATTCCTGAACATGCAAAAGTAGAAGTTACAGCAGAAACATTCACGTTCAACAAAATAGAATTTGACCATAGACGGATATTAGCCAAAACATTTAATTACAGATACTGAGAGTTTTTCCCATTTGTCTTGCATAGAGGATAGAGGCTATCATTGGCATTTAGCAAGACTCGAGTCGAGAATGGTAAAAACCAATTCAAAAATCTATCATGTTATACCCAAATAATTAATGCAAAAGTTACATTCAAACAAAAAATATGTGAAGAGGTATAAGCAACATGCATTAAAAAGAAACAGCTATATTTACTTTAAAAAAAAAACAGCTATAGACAATAGCCAGAAGAAAGACCTTGTATAGAAGCATTTCACCATGCTCACACCGTTCATTTTCTGGAGGATAATCATCTTCTAATGTTCCTTCATATGCTTCCAGAATTTCAATAGCCTTCGATGCACTGTTTCATATTTAGAAGGTCAGCACAACATAATACCAAAAGAATAAAATTATGCCATTTCAATAACACCTATCAATAATACCAAAGCTAGGGAACTAACATGATCCAAAGCTTCACACCAGAATTGTGATTCTGTTGCAAGTCAAACAACACGGATCCAAAATCTCCACCCATGACGTTACTGGGTATGGATCAGATCCTAGATCCTATAAGAACCACCCCACCCCAAAGAAAAATTGAAAAGTATTTATCCCCTTTTTTGGAATGTTTCTACAAAAAAAAATGGAGGGGAAAGCCGAAAAAGGGTATTAGGAAATTAACTTTTTTCTTGAAACAGTAGTCATTTGACTATATGACTTGAATCATAATTTACTAGAGTCTAAAATTTTAACTTTTAGGTACATGATGAGTTATTTCACCTTGAATGTTGATATTTCACTTTTTAAATGATTGAATCATATATTGGAAGACACATTATATGCTATTTTTTAATAATGTAATGAAAATTATGATTCATAACTCGAAAATTGGCCTTCCAATTCGCAATTTGTTGACAAGTTTACAACCATATTATATATATTAGACAACAGTTAAACTTAGTCTCTTTCATTCCAAAACCACACATCATGAATATGCAAAAATCATAAATACGAGAATGTCATGAACCAACTCTCCCAAAAGTTCAAGCTATTAAGTGAAAGCTCACAAATAGTTTTACATCTGACACGCCCCTCAAGGTAGAGCCCTTTGGACTTAAAGCATGGACAATGTACAAACTCACCTATCTTGTGCTAAAATTCAACTTTTATTGAAAAGTATGGGGGATGCGAGTATCAACCTCCTAACCACTTGGTCATAGAGGCTCTAGTATCATGTCATGAATCAACTCTACTAAAAGCTTATACTAATAAGTGAAAGCTCATGAATGCTTTTTATATCTGACAGGAATTTCACAATTATCATTCATGAAAATGATAAGTTTCAAAGTTCACATATTAACTTAGAAACAAGTTCAGAGTTCAAGACCGTTTCTCTATGGACCCCATTATGATGCAAAGGAAGGAAAGGATTAAGGTGTCTTGAAGTTTTTGGATCATTAGGGCCTACTATGTAGCCAAAAAAATCCTTGCAAAGAACCACATAGCAGCCAATTATATTATCTCAAAAGCATCAACAACTTAAACAGTAGAAACCTTGGCAAACTAAAGATGATAGTCCTTAGCTCAAATACTATTCAGTATAAAGGCAGCTCAAGCTGTCATTACTCATTAGGAAAAACCATTTAATTCAATATAAACAAAAATCATACTTAGAGTTCAAATGATGTGCAACAGCAAAGCCAATCCAGTTCATGCGATGATTTGACTTGAGAGTCAGAAGTTGTTGTCTTGTCTCAACAAAGCCAGTTAAATCTCGCATTTGAGCCTGTCAATGAGACAAAAAAGCACATATACATGAGTAACACAAATACATTTTAGAAAAATTCGCTGAGTGTTTGTATGTGTGTATGATGAAAACTGATACACAGCCCAATATCCCCGCAAAACATTTCTTTACTCCAGACTCCAGTATATGGTGAAGGCATCCCCTCCCATGATGTGGCTTTTGGTTATGCATTGGACAATTCCAGATGGGAAGAGACTGGAGAGGGATTTTTCTTTCACCTTTATTGTTAATCCAGCAAAAGTTTAATGACACAAATAATTCTAGAAATACAGCATAAGAGCTTTATCTTGAATTTGAAAAGGCGACAGAAGGGCAGTAGCATTCTGATTTCTGACTCAAGCACCTATGAACTTCACCTAGAGTCATAAATAAACTTAGAAAGGATATTACAGTATCACAAAAGGAAGTACCATTACTAGCAACCATGGTAAGTTAAGGACAAGGTTCATAATAAATTTTCCTCCATATCAAACAGACAAAAACACCAACATGAAGCAACTTGTTTATGTTCAGTAAATGCCATAGATCATGTCAGTATAGGAAAACTAACATTGAAGTTAAAGCCAAAGCAGAGAGAGAGAGATTGTGAAGCATTCTCCTGCTAAAATAAAGCAAATAGAAGCAAAAGGTATTAAGATGCTACCTGTAAAAGTGATAGGTCACGTAAGATTTCAATATTGTCAGAATCTATTTTCATTGCATTTCGATAGCACTTGATTGCTTCCCTATATTCTCTGTCTGACCGATAAAGGAGACCATAAACATGCCAGCAAACATGACTTTTAAGGTCATTCTGCACCAAAACAAAAATTAAGCTTGGTTCAGCTGATAACCATTGATTTGAAGATTGATGAATGGTGTGAAATCAACGCACCTTAAGTCCTTGGCGAACCAATTCATATGCTTCAGACTTACGATCCATGCAATTTAATGTCAAACCCTTCATCGATAAAGTTTCTATCAACCAGAAGGGGGAACAGACTCATAAATAAGAAAAATGCCCAAAGAAACAAAATATTAAGAGATGGAGAGAGAATAACTTTTGTGCTAAAAAAAATAACAAATCATTTTTTATGCTACTAACTTAGACAAATAAGATGGAAATAAAATATTCCCGGACGAGGAATGAAAAGCATGGAAAAACAAGCACAAAAAAAGTATACCTCCGTGATCTGGAAATTTTTTCAAAATAGCATCAGCAGCTTTGAGGCCCTTTTTGTATTGTTTGGTTTCATAGGATTTCTGCAGCAACACAAACAAGGAAAATTAAGCCCCACATGATTAAAATTTCTTACAGTCCCCATGGCACCAAAAGTATTTTACTTACTCATAACTTCCCAATAACCAAGATGATTAAAATTTAAATACATAAGGTTGTAAGCATACATTTGCTTATTCACGTTGACAAAAGTAAACCCCAAAACATGGCCATTAGAAGGAATCCCAAGGGGATAACTGAAAGTTAGATCATATAACGTAACTATTTATCTCCAGAAACGGAACCCATACCAACAACTGCAACAAGTAGGAACAAGAACAATGCCCAAGATATTCAAATCAAGGAATTCACTCCAAGTACTTTCTTCTTTCCGTTTTATCCCCTACTATTTCAGAAATTATTATCTACATTCATTACATTGAAGGGCCAAATGATTAAGTCAGATTGCCTGCGCACACATTGATAACAAGAAGAAAATCCACACTCCTGGTTAGAAAATTCAAATTTCCTTCCTGCTTCCTATAGTTGCACCAAAAAATATACAGAATGCAATAAACTCAAACTTCAGAGTTCGGAAATTTTCAAACCCGCCCTAACTCCCACCTGAAACTCAACGGTTGACTTCACAAATCACAAAATAACGCAAAAACGATATAATTAAAACTGAACGGCTCGAATTTTCATTTTTATCAACTTTTTACCAGATTATAAGCAAGCAAAAAAAAACAATAAGGAAGTTCTTAGAATAAGAACAGAATCTAGGGTTTTAATATGAAGAAGTAATAGAGGAAGCAGAAGAAAGTGATTGAAGTTGGATCGAGCGAGGAGCAGCAAGCGTATAATTAAAGAGAGAGAAAAGAGAGATAGAGAGAGAGAATCGAAGCTTACAACAATAAGCTTGAAGAGGTTGGCCTCCTTGGGTGGAAGAGAAGCACCCATTGTTGCAGAAACAGAGGAGAGAGAAAGTGAGTTGGGGGTTTATAGGAGAGAGAAACAGAAAGGATGGTGAGGTAAAAGATACGGAAAGGGTTCTGGATTGCGTCTTATGAACTGCAGTGCAACCCTACTATCACAAACAAGCAAGGAAGGAACGAGTACGTGCTCTTTGCCTCTAAAAGTATACGGTGAATTATACGGGGTATTTTGAATTTAACAAAAATACTTTAAAATATAAAATTGTAATAAATGTATGCATGATTAATTTTGATAAAATATTATTTTTTGTTGGGACGTATCAAACAAAAATACTTAAAAATATAAAAATGTACTAAATGTATGCATGATTAAATTTGATAAAATGTTATTTTTCATTGGGACGTATCTTATGTAGTGACACGTTGCATCAGATCTCCCGGTATAGCAAAAAATGGGTTAGGGCTCTTGCCATAAGGCAAGGAGCTGCATCGAATCTCGGGTGTAGTGATAAATGAGCTAGGATTCTTCTCCCAAGGCAAGACGCCACATCTTCACCCGGATTTGGTGACAGGAGATGTTCATCCACCGATGCATACTGCAGTGATCGAACCGAAAACCAAAAATTGAAAAAAAAAATCCACATATTTTAATTGGATTGGATCAGTTTTCGATTTTGTTATTGAAAACGAATCCAATGTATAATATTTATTTATTATTTTTGAAAGATGGTAGCTTGGAATCTTGTTATTTTGTAAACTTGAATCTTGGATGTTATTGATAACAAACTATCTTGTTTTAATTTTTTATTGTCTATTAATCTATTTTAACTCTTCATGAGTTTTAAAACTTATTTTAATTTGAAGACTTGAATTTCTGAGTAGTTTGTAACTTTGTATCGCTTTATTTTGATATAGTTAATGATCTGTAGGATTGAAATTTTAGATTTTTTGAAAAATTGAAAACTGATTCAATCCAGACTGAATAAAATTGGATCTGATTTTCAAAAAATTCAAACCAAAGAAATTGGATAGGGTGATTTTTTGCTTCAAAATCGATCTAATCCAGACCGCAAACACCCCTAACAAGTAGGTCAAAGTCCAAACACGCAGATGGGCGAGCGTGGTAGGCAAGTAAAGCCCAGGGATTAAGGATGCGATGAGGAAGCTAGAATATAGGAACTTTAACAAGTAAATTGGAAGAGTTAACAAATATTTTTTCTAGAATGAAATTGAATGTTGTTTGCTTGCAAGAAATTAAGTAGGTTGGAGAAAAAGCTAAGAAAGTGGAAGGCACCGACTTCAAGTTGTGGTACACAGGTATAAACAATAATAGAAATGGTGTCGAGATCATGATCAATAGAAGTTTCAGAGATAAAGTTGTTGACGCCAAAAGGAAAGGTGACAGGATAATACTAGTTAAACTTGTAGTGGGTGATTTAATTTTAAATATCCTTAGTGTGTATGCCCCTAAAGTTGCATTGCAATTAAACGATAAGAACCAATTATGGGAAGATTTTGAGGAGGTTTTGAGGGGGATATCACGATAGGAGAAGATTTTCTTAGAAGGAGAATTAAATGGTCGTGTTGGTAGAAGCAGTGGAGGTTTTGATAGAATCCGTGGAGGTTTTGGCTATGGGACGATAAATGAAGCTGAAGAAGATAGCTTGAACGTTGCACTTGCCTATGATTTGATGCTAGCGAACACCTTTTTTTCGAAAAAAGGAGTCCAATCTAATCACTTATCATAATGGCCAAAATTGTAGTCATATTGATTTTTTTATGGCTAGAAGAGAAGATAGAACCTGTTGTGTTGATTGTAAGGTCTGCCCTGAAGAGTGTGTCACTAAATTACACAATTTGATAGTTCTAAAGGTTTGGTTCAACAAAGTACTTAAAATGCGGAAGAGTGCTCAAAACCCAAGGATAAGATGGTGGGAGTTAAAGGAGGAAAAACAAATAGAGTTCAAGGAAATAATGCTTCATAAAGAACCATGGGAGTTTGATGTAGGAACAAATGAAATATGGAATAAGATGGCTATGTGTATCCAAAATATGGGAATGAGGGTGTTGGGAGAAAGTAAAGGAAAAGGATTTCAAACAAGGGAAACATAATGGTGGAATGGAGCGGCGTATAAGGCAATTAAATAGAAGAAGAAATGCTTTAGATGTTTGAATAAAAGTCCCAATGATGAAAACTTACAAAAGTTTAGATTGACGAGAAAAAATGCAAAGAAAGTCGTGCAATAAGCTAGATGCAAGGTTTTTGTCGATTTGTATAAAAATCTCGAGAGCAAGGATGGTGAAAAAGATATATATAAACTTACAAAAATGAGGAATAAGAAAAGTAAAGACCTTACTCAGATTAGATGCATCAAGGGTGAAAATAAAAAACTTTTGGCAAGAGACACACAGGTAAAAGAAAGGTGGATGAATTATTTTAACAAGCTTTTTAATGGGAATGGTGATAAAATATAGGTGGACTTGGAGGACGCTTATGATGATTTGAATAAAAGATTTGCGCGCAGAATCAATGCATATGAAGTTAAGGAGGCTTTAAAGAGGATGAAGACTATTGAAGCTTTGGGACTCAATGGTGTCCTTATTGAAGTGTGGAGAGGCCTAAGGGATGTCGAAATAAAATAGCTTACCAATCTTTTCAATAAGATTCTTCAAACAAATAAGATGTTTGATGCTTGAAGAAAAAGTATGCTTGTGTCTATTTACAAAAACAAGAGAGATATTTAGAATTGTTCTAACTATAGATGCATTAAGCTTATGAGCCATGCCATAAAATTATGGGAGAGAGTTATTGAACATCGCTTCAGGAGAGCGATAAAGGTCTCTGTAAATCAATTTGGATTTATGCCAATAAGATGTACCATGAAGCAATTTTCTTGATGCAACAATTAATGGAAAATGTCGAGAAAAGAAGAAGGACTTGCATATAGTGTTTATTGATCTGGAGAAGGCATACGATAGAGTTTCTAGAAAAGTTTTATGATGGGTTCTTGAGAAGAAAAAAGTACCATCAGAGTATGTAGATGAAATCAAAGATATGTATGATGGTGCTACTACATGTGTGAAAGCTTGTAATGGAACATCGAGTTATTTCCCTATCATGGTAGATGTACATCAAGGTTCGGCTCTGAGCCCTTGTCTTTTTGTTGTAGTTGTAGATGAACTAACAAAAGATATTCAAAAGTAAGTGCCACGATGTATGCTTTTTGCAGATGATATTGTGCTTATTGATGAGACCTAGGCCGATGTTAATAGAAAACTTGAATTATGGAGAAACATATTAGAGTATAAAGGATTCACGTCAAGCCAGAGCAAGACTGAATATATGAATTGTGAGTTTTCTACAGTAAGAGATAGAGATGCTTTTAGATATCTGGAATCAATTTTGCAAAAAGGTGGAAAGATTGATTGGGATGTAAATAATAGAATCAGAGAAGGGTAAAAGAAATGGCGTAGTGCATATAGAGTTTTGTGTGACTGCAAAATTTCCCTTGAGTTAAAAAGAAATTTCTATAGAGCAACACTAAGACCTGCAATGTTATATTGATCTAAATGTTGGCTAGCACATAGACAACGTGAACATAAAGTGGGAGTAGCAAAAATAAGAATGTTAAGGTAGATGTGTGGTTATATGAGGACGGATAAGATTATAAACAAAGACATTCGACGAAATGTAGGAGTAGTATCAGTGGCTGAAAAGATGAGAGAACATAGATTGAGGTGGTTTGGACACATAATGAGGAGTCCCTTTATGCTCTTGTAAGAACAAAAGTTTGCTACCAAGAGATCGACTAAGAGAGGTAGAGGTAAACCGAAACTTACTTGGGAGCAGTGACGGAGCCAGGCTCAAATTTGAGCCCGGGCCAAAAAATTATACATGTATTTATTTTTCTTAATTTTAATTAGTTCATATCACAATATATTTAAATTGGGAAAGGATCCGTTTACAAACATTTTTTAATTTTTTTTGCAAATTATATATACTCCCGGAAGTACAAAGTATAACTTTTCTGGGAGTACATAGTGTAGTTTGTAAACAAAAAGTTTGTAAATATAACCCTCTCCATTTAAATTATATTAAACACAGAGCACCTGAGCAGCAGTACCAAGAAGAATTATAATTTTATTATATTTTTTTTAATTTTACTATTTTTTTCCTTATACAAGTAGAAATTGAACACATAACCTAATACAACTTACCCAAATCTTTTACTAAAAATATTTTAAGTTTTAGATAGGGTCAAATTAAAAATTGTAATCGGGCAAAATTATAATTTTAACATGGACTAAATTATAATTAATTATATAATTATATAAAATAATTATAATTTGTTAAAATTTAGCCCGAGCCGAGGCCACACCCAGAAGATATGTGGCTCCGCCACTGCTTGGGAGAAGATAGTAAAACAAGACTTAATGAAGTGAGATATAGATTGATGGATGATATGTCTTAGGATGAAATGGAGAAAAGTTATAAGCATAGAAAAAGGTTAGACCCGTTATTATTCTATATTCCAGATGAACCATTTTTAGTTATTTTTCTTTTCATCTCCCTCTCTCTCTTTTTCTATTTTCTTTGTTTTCTTTTCCTTATTTTTCCCTTTCCCATATTTCGTTCTCTTACTTTTTTTTTCTTCTATAACCCTTTTATTTTTATTTTTTATTTCTTACCCTCTCACTATTTGTTGTCATCCTATATATCATTATCTTTAGTTTATTTTAATATACTTTACCTTCTAATTTTATCCTGCTTTCTATATATACACTTAAATTTAATTTTTATCTTATTTTTTTTCAATATATGCGTATCTTTCATTTGGATTCATTTATTATCTGTCCAACTAGTTTGGGATAAAAGTATTGTTGATGTTGTAAATAAAAATTATATAATAAAAAGGAAATATGCACATAACTAATTTAAATGAATTTCATTTTAATTTTTAAAATTAAAAAAAGAGAATAAAATTCTTTAAGGAAAAAATAAAAGTTGTGCTACTATTGATGGCTTTCTTTAAGAAGCTCAAAATTATCCCACCAAAAGGCTGAATTCTCAATTTAACTTTGTGTTTGATATGAAGATTTGGAAAAACCTCTTTTAGTTGATGGAAATTTGTTCATCTGTTAGGAATTGAAACAAAACTTGTGGTATGCTGGGTCGGAGCAGATATGTAGTGGTCCAGGACCATTGGTCTCCCATAGAGAGAAAGGGGAGGAGAGAGGAAGAAAGAGGAGAGAGAGGGACCGGGAAATTTATTTCCCCGATGTTGCCAAAAGAAGAAGAGAGTAAAATGGGTTTAAATGAATTGATTTATTTTTGGAAATTTTTATTTGATAAGTAATTTTGATATGATGAATATTGTCTGAATAGTGTTGATAAAAATCAATTTTAAATGTATAATTACAAAAAGAAGATATGGGTTTTTCTTTTGGGTTAGATTAAAAAAAATTAATGTTAAAAAATTAACTGCAAATAAATTTATGGTGAAAAAACTTCTCTTAAAATTTAAGTTTGTTTGAGTTTTGTAAAATAAAATTTCTTTTAGAGTATGACTTAAATTAAAAGACTATTAGATTTTATTTATTTAAATATTATTAAAATAGTGATATAATATTAATTTAAAAGAATAATTCTGATAATATACATGTAAAATGTTATTTTCACGTTTAAGGGATTGGAATCAAGTTCGAAGCTTGTATCCATTTGGGTTGTTTTAACAAGCAAGTGGTATCTCCTGACTCCTATATCATGTGAAACATTTTTCCAAAAGTCACGGCATGCTACAGCCTACAAGTATCAACATAATTTATAATAATACTTACAAATAAGTTACCAACAAATCAAATTCCATACTAACAAACGATAATAAAAAAAAAGGATATTAAAAAAAAAAAAATACAAAACCTCTGGTAAACGCAATTCCATTTAACTAGTTGAACCAGCTCTCATTCATTGGCATCAAGATCATTGTTCTATTAAACTTTCTCGGCCCACAAGAAAAAATCACATTTGCGAAAGTAACGCTGCTCTAGCTTCCCTGTTTGTTTCTAAACAGTCAACTACGACAGGTATTCCATAGGCATTAAGTGGCAGTGTTCAAGTCTACCCATTTTTAAATTTGGGCCGTAATTGTGTAGGCAAAAATTGATCCAGAAAAATTCATGTCGTATTGATCTACATAATAAATAACAATTTGGGGTTGATAGATTAGTGTGTAATGTTATGTCAACTCACCTAATAAACGACACACTATGAGTATGCAAGTTATTCATGTCGTGTCATGTCAACCTGTAAAATAAACGGATCGTGTTCGTGTCAAAAATTTTAACCCGATTTCAAATTCGTGTCGTGTTAAATACATTCATATTCGTATTGAATTCGTTTCGTGTAGTATCGGTCGGAATTACAACCTCTAGCCACTAACTTTTTCAAGCAAAATGTAGTTACATCTAGCCTATTAAAATTGGTCCGATGATGAGAGATTTGGATAATCCGTAATTTGCATGAGGTCAATTATAATTTTACATACAATAAAAAAATCACTCTCCATTAAATCCGACTAGCAAGTGTGGGATGAATGCAATTGTTGTACTCAGTCTTATCCTTACATAATTTCAAAGATGTTGTTTTCCGGATTCAAATTCATGACCTTACAGTCATGAAAGAACAACTTTACCAGTGCTCCAGTTCACCCACTTATAATTTTACATACAATGATGACAAAAGAAGAAGAAGTAAATTCATGTGCCCCTTCCGACACTTTTAAGTAATATGCATGGAAGCAACAAAACATGCTTGAGATCTAAGGCTGACAAAGACCGTTTGAAGAAATGAATTTCAGAAAGAGAGGTCATCCTTTCTAATATATTACCGTAGAAAGATAAAATGAAAGTCTAGGTAAACCAAAATGACAGCTTTTCATCCCAAAAGAAACAAGTTCAATCAGCATTCACAGATGTTAGAGGACAAAGTCTTATATGCAAGGTCTATTTCTTGTTCCGTCATCTCGATCGTGTCATCACTGTCATATTCAATTGCATCAGAAGATACGGCATTTGTTCTTCCAGTTTTGCTCCTCTGTTCTCCATTTAACTTTGAATTCTTTTTCCATTCAAGCTCTAAACTATTTAGTTCCACCTCATAAATACGTTTACAATCCAGAGCCTGTTTGTGAAGATCTTCCTTTGACACTGAGGCCATATTGTTTCCTACTTCATCCAACTTTGCAAGCTCTTCAACAACACGGGGTAAGCATTTCCAGTCCTCAGTTCCTTTCCGAATGTCCTGGTTGAAGTTAATAAGACAAGCACAATCAGCAGTCATATCATATATTTGATTTAAGGGTTCATCTAATCTCATGTTACATGAGAAAATATATCTTATGTTGTAGAGACACATGTGGTGGGACCCACTATTTACAAAAAAAGAAAAAAAAAGAAAAAAAGAGTATCACCATTTTCGATGGATCTACAGGAGATAAACTACTCTTATGTTGCATAAGAGTAGTTTTTTCCTTGATTTAATCCTCAAGATAACGGCACTGCACTGGAACTAAAAGTAAGAATACCCATGATTGCACAGAATTCAGACATCTGTGTTAGGCCCAATATAATGGAAGATATAAAAATTACTAAAACTAAAGAATCAATTCAACAAGTGTAAATGCAAATTGTTAGTGGCTATAGACGTATGTCATTCAGTGTGCTGACTCAATAAAATCATCAGCCAATTCTTATCAAAGTGAAATTAGTCAGCATTGTTGGGTATTATATATTGTTCCTAGGACCATAAAAAAAGTACAAAGGTCGCAGAGAAAACTTAGGAACAAAAAGAGTTGGGACGGAAAGGATTAAAAAATAGAAAATACTAAGTAGTACTGGTGTTAATGCGAATGGTTACGGTTTGTAATGTTTCCCAGTTAGCGGGCTCATAAGATAGGCAAACAGCAATGAATTTTCAAATAACAATCAGTTGCCTTTGAAATAAGTCTTACAATGTATACCAGTGATCCCTGTCTTACTTAAATGGTTGTAAAAAGTACCCTCTAAGAATGTACCCAAAAAATAAAAAGTACCCTCTGAGAAAATTCAACTGAGTATTTGAATGATAACATAACTCTGTGCTCTTGATCTATCAGTCAGACACTGATTACTCTGACAAGGAATTTAAAGAAAGGACTGCATAAAAAATCAAAATCTATATGCAGGGGGAAATTTTACGCATACTAGCATTCCCCAGAGAAAGAAAATACCAGAAAAAGTTGCTTCCTAACTCATAAGAGTGACAAACAGTTGTCTATGTGTGCTTTACCTGCTTTTCCTCGAGAGAACATATTACATCTTGCAAACAAGTTAGAATCCCCTCTGCAGCTATTTTTGCTATCTCACTCGGATCTGGCTGAAATGGTTAACATAAAATTTAGATTCATATAAAATATCAGAGATGTAATATAAAATCATTGGTTTGTCTACATCTAATAGCTTAAACTCCTGAGAGAGTTAGTTTATGACATGGTATTAGAGCTTGTATGATCAAGTGATATAAAGTTCGATTCTCACTGCACCCGTTCTTAAAATAAAAAGTTGAATTTCAATACAAAGTAGGTAGTTTTGTGCATTATCCACGCTTCAAGCTAAAGACTCTTGCGTAAGGGGACATGTTAACAATTTAAGTATTTGAGGTAATTGGTTTATAACGGAAGGTATAACTATTAACCTTAAGTACACCTAACTAGAGCAACAAATAGCTGCAACTTTCAAGCATTTACTATTATAAGTGAGTGAGCATGAAATACTAAGCTTCTGAAATGAATAAATTTGGTTCCAATGCAAACTTCACTTTCAGCTGTTTAGTCTGATTCTATGCAACTTACTAGATGCTTAATAGAAAGTCATGACCTCTAGAATGATCTAAAACAGTTATTTATACCGGACATGGAAGATTACCTTTTCTTCTTGACTTTCCAGCCACTGAATTGTTTTGTTCAAATCATCAACGGCCCACTTCTTCACTTCAGAAGGCTCAAAGCATTTCCTAGCAACATCAGTGTCTTTTCCCTGGAATATTCAGCAAACATAAAACTCTATAACAAATTTAATTGTTTGCAGATAAAATAAAGGTTATTCAAACCCATTATACTCAAATCAAGTATAGTAAAATATAAAACATCTTGTCAGCCTTTACCTTAGATTTTAAGGACGCAGTTGGCTTTGAAGGCAGTTCTCTTTCAACTGGCTTTGGTGATTTTTTGGGTACAGATGGTTTGTGATCTGCATTCACCCATAGAATTCACAAGAACTGATTAGATGTGAAATTGGAAGGACATAACGGTGTGGGAGTGGTGGGGCTAGGATTTCGGCAAGAACATCATAAGGACATGTGGTATAACACATTTAGGCTATTAGCTTCACCATTATATTGTTGCACCTATTTATATATACTTCCAGTGAAGGATATTGATGTAAAGAAGGCTTTTAAGAAACAAGAGTTTTGAGTATTTTCAGAAATAACTATAGATACTATCAATATACTGGAGCAAATTTAGAAAGTGGAATAAAATAGCCAATAGATAATAGCGGTATCTCTCGTGAAATTGCAATTTTATCACAAAAACATATCATTTTTATTTTTCTATTTATTTTCCAGAAAAAAAGAGAGAAGAATTTGAAATGTAAGATAAAAGAGACAAGAAACCGGAACCACACAACTTTAATTGACTTTTCTAAAGCTCTAATATTATGTGAGAAGTTACAAACAAGATGAATGTGGCAATCAGTATAGCACACATTAGATGCCAGAAAGAGCTCTAACTTTAGGTCCTATCCTACTTACTAGTATATACACACAATTATATCACCTTCATTGACTTCATGTGATCTATTTCCTTTACGCCATGGTTTCCCAGCATGCATAAAGTAATTTTCAATTTCAATCAGCTTCCTCTGGTTGTAACACTCTACTATCCAATCCTAAAACCCAAAAAGAAGAAAAGAAAGGATGCATCATGTTACATTAGGTTAGACCATAATTCACAAAATATATAGAAAATGATACAACCAAGAATCTGCATTAAAAAAAAAGAAGTGGTAAAGCTACCAAGACTAGTAAGAAAATGCATGGCCTGGGTTATGTGATAAATAGCATTCTCATTATCAAAGTACTTCGATCAGCACACTACATAAAAATCCCATTCAAATAGACACAGCAAAGAAACGCCTACAATCTTTAAACATTGTAATGGAGTCTAACATGATACAAGGAATTAAACAAGGAATCCTATTGAGTAGTATCATTTCCTTGAGCAAAAAATCCAATGTCTGAGTGTCAACCATGCCAAAACATACCCAATTTGCTTCATCCAGAAAAGAAAACCATTAGGTCTCTGCTAACCTCTAACCACCACCACAAATTAAGGATAGTAGTAGTACAGCAATTGATACTGAGTTTCACATAGAGCTCAAAGATCGAAATAAAGGCTTACAAAGAAAATTATTCCACAAACGAAGAAGAATGACTTTGAACACAAAGATTCCCTTGTATCTTCTCGGCTATTAGCTGGTTCAAGACAATAGTTTCAATTTTAATTCCATGTGCTTGTCAACAATGGATCAAACCAGAGACCTTGTTTTTTTGATAAATAATTGAGTTATAAACTCTGAACATGAGACATAAATAAAATCACAACTACAACAATGTTCTTATGTATTCCACAAGTTGGGAGAATACCACAGAATTCCTGAGGAGAATCAGACAGAGATTCTTGAGGAGTTCATCCTCTTCAAGAATGAATGTACAAAGAAATCATTCACATGTAAACAAAACAAGAAAAAAAGAAGGAAAACCTTTGACACAATGGTTCCACAATCAGCTTCAACTTGTCGAAACTTAGGGGTATTAGGAAATGCACAAATCAAGAGAGTGCAATCGGAGTTCCAGTCAGGTTGATACTCTGCTCCCATTTCCATGGCTCGTGACCTCAACATGCCACGTTCAGGATTGACAAAGCCAGACAACACAAAAACCACACCTTCCTGTTCAGAAACCAGTTGAACAAGGAGTTAATGAGCTTAATCAACAACAATGCAAGCAAAGACAAAAACCACGAGGGCTCCTTAATTGTTCATTATTAATCAAGTACCAGAAGCTTGTTGAAGCTTTTAGATTCCAAACTAGAGGCAGAAGATTTTCCACCACTTTCAGTTTGAACTTTGCTTTTCTTGGCTGTCTCAATTTCACTGGATTTCTCACCTTCACCATCCAAAGTTGGTTTCTTTACACAACTTTCATCCTGATTCTCCTTTGAACTCATCCATGATGGTAGGTTTCGCTTGGAACCTTTGTTATTAGCACTTCTTTTGATATCAGACATTGCAAGAACTACATAGAGGATGCCAAAGTACAAAATTTGAAAAACACCCAAGTTTCAGTAATTCGCGAATTGTTCCAAAATTTCATCAATCAAGACATGCATGATAATTTGAAAATAGCTTGGAATGTCCCTATTGAGATGAACAATATAAATATAAATATAAATTGGCAGGGAAGTTAATTAAATAAATAGAAGAAAAACAACCTCTTTGGTTCTTCCTCTTTCCTTTGTTATGAAATAATGGAATGATTTCGCTTCCGTTTTGCTGCCACAGTTACGTGCTTAATTCCTGAAACCAAACAACGGTCGATCCGTTAAAATCATTAAAGAAAAATTAAAATTTCTAATGGAACGTTCAGCGGTGGACGTGCCGGAGTGGTTATCGGGCATGACTAGAAATCATGTGGGCTCTGCCCGCGCAGGTTCGAATCCTGCCGTTCACGGTTTTATTTTGTGATTTTTTTTTCCTAAAAGAATTCTCGATAAAAAATTTAGGGCCAGTTTGGATGATTTTTTTTTCTTCAGAAGTTGCTTTTTTTTTTGTTGAAAAAAAGCACTTTTCATTTTTAATTCATTTGGATGTCTGCTTTAAAAAAAAACAGAAGTCATAAAAAAAGTCAAAAACTTACTTTTTTCTGAAGCTAAAATTTTAACTTCTAAAAAGTCAAAAGTCAAATATTTTTTTCAAAATCTAAATATTTTTATAAAAATATAAATAGCTATAACTTTTGTAAAAAAGTCTTCTAAAATAAAAAAAGAGGATAAAAATTACTTTTTTTTAAATTGCAAACAAACGGGCACTTATACGCTTACCTGAAATGAAGCAAGAAAGAAATATGCTTATGTACAGTTTAGACATATATAATTAGTGGCCATTTTTAACTTATTTAGTAAGTGAGCAAACATTGAAAACAAAATCAATGATTTCTCTTAAATAATTTCTTAAAATTATCTCTTATAATATAAAAATATTAATTTTTTTTAATATTGAGGAGTGTTATACAAAAATAAATAAATATTGAAGAGTCAGTATATTATTATTAAAATTAAAAAAAAACATATTTCACCTATCTTTTATAATTAAAAACAATTCTATTTTTTCTATTTTAATTATAAAAAGCTTATTTTTTTAATTTTTTTTTTGGATTACTAAAAAAGCTTATTTTTTATATGTTCTTACTCGACTCAAATTAATAAAGAGGAAAGTGTTTGTCCTTTTAAATGACACAACTTATATCCTTTCACTCTCATAAAAAGGTGGAACTCTCACTTTTATATTTTTCTGTCCACTCTCTCTCCTCTTTTATCTATCTTTTTCTCTCACTTAAAATGACATAAGTTTATATCCTTTAAAATGATACATATTTTTTCCATTAATAAATGATGAGTTGATAAATAATATTTGAAAAATCAATATGCTTTTGGCGAGGGCCTATACGAGCTGAACATGCATGAAAATTCATAAATCACAAGACCAATGTTGTAAAACTCGAGTTTCTACGTAAAAACAGAAAGGGGTGGTAGAAATGTAAAACGTAGAAACGACACGAAACGTAAAGTTTCTACCTTCTATCACTTAAGGTCAAGATATAAAATTATATATATACATGTTAAAAAAATATCACATAATGAACATGTGTGTTGAGCCACTTATCTATCTAAAAAGAAAAATTATTTTTCATAACCAAGTATCAAAATTATAAACAGTGATAATTAACAAGTAATGGATAACAAATATGCTCTAACTGCTTTATACACTCTGCAAATTTTGGATTATCGCTCATCAAGATATAATTTCACTTCTTTCAATGCACACAATAATCCAAAAACATAAAACAATTCTCATAGCATAACTTATAATAGAATTGCAGCTTTATAAGACATAATAAACATATATCCAAACAAAAAGATATTAAGATACTCTGAATATGATTTGGGGAAAACGAAAATTAGGTTTTTATTTTTTTGTAATTTTTTTTTAATTAAATTTTTAGTTTTAAGTAAAAGCGGTCAAAACGATAAAAACATAAGTTTTTACGTTTTTATGAGGCGTTTCTATCAGTTTTTACCTAAGACAGTTCCTACTTGAGTTTTAACACGCACCACTCTAGTAAAAACACTAGTTTTTGACAACAATGCATAAGACTATAAACTGACAGTTTGGAATTAAATCTTCTCCTCATCGAAAATTTTGTATAAAAATAAAATAAAACTAAAATTAAATGAGAAAAATAAAAAATAAAAAATTATAGGGCAAAGAAAACGAGCGAGGAGGAGCTCCCGCTCAAGTTATTCATGTTTAATTTTGAATTGAAATAAACAAAAAGATAAACAGTAAAGGAAGGAACCACATATCTAGGGTTTTGTCGTCGGAATCTGTGATCTCTGAACTGAGACAGTTATGCCGTGTGAAATGTAAATGGAGAAGGAAGGTGAGCGCTGTGATGGCGTAGTTGATCCTCTCGCTGACTATTGGGGGCTTTCCCTCTTTCCTTCAAAATCTGGTTCTGGTGTCCCATCCTCCGAACCTTACAACCCGGACCACGATCTTGACGCCATTCACAACCATCTCAGATCTATGGTATTCAATTCCTTCGAGCTCTTTTTTTCTTTTTTCTTGTTTCTGAATTTCAGGTTTCAACATTTTGATGCATAACTAAATAAACGTCGAAAATACGGTCTTCAAAATTTGAATTCGATGTTTCCTTTACTTTTCTCTGGAATTTAAGTATTAGGAATGGTTATTAATTTTAAGTGATTACAGTTAATTTTAGTTTTAGTGTAGTATTACAACAATAATATTAATTGCCATCCATGAATCTTGTGGTTGTACAGGCCTTGCAAAGTCCCTCTAAACTTGTGGAGCAGGCAAAATCTATAGTAGATGGTAATCCTGGACTGTTCAACTCTGAAATTTCAAGTGATCCAACATTTGATGAGAGCAATGATGATGTTTTCGCTGAAGATGCTGAAGAATTTCCTCGAAAACGGAGACCGGGCTTAGGCCTCAAGCGTGCACGTTTCTCTTTAAAGCCAACTAGAAAGTAAAGCTTATAATCATCATTTTCACTATCGATATCCCTTTCCTCTTGCTGTTTTTTTTTTATTTGCATACTTGTTTCTCATGTATCCATCTTGCAGCCCATCTATTGAGAATTTGATACCCAGCTTGGACATCCAAAACCTGAAAGATCCAGTGGAATTCTTCATGGCCCACGAACGGTTAGAAAGTGAGTCACTGTTTGATTACGCGCTGGATGGCATTTCTATGGTTTGCTCTTAACTTTCTTATTGGATTTGAATTTCATGAATAGATGCAAAAAGAGAAATACAGAAGCAGATGGGTGGTGTATCATTTGAGCCAAATCAGGATAATTTGTCCGCTAAACCACGACAACGTCGACCAGGACTTCTGGGGAATAATCAGCGGTACTGTCATCATATTTAAATAATCAGTCTCCATTGTCCTTGTTTATGATGTTTGTCATTGTTTATTCTGTTGTTTAATATCGTCTTAATATTATATGGGCCAGACCAATCAGATACAGGCATCGGTATCCAATAGAAACTTCTGACAATAATGATCATGTTCCATCCTCTCAAGAGGCATTTGGATCTGACAGTCTTGATCCTGTTGGTGAGAACAATGACAAAGGTGGAGCTTGTCTTACATCATTGGAAAATGAAGTAACCGGTGGGTAAATGCTACTCTGTACAATATGGGCAGGCTTTATTACCTCCCAGTACATCTTATTCTTTCATTCATCTTGCCTTTTTCTCCTAATCTCAATACCCTTTTTCATACTTTAAAACATTCCTATTATGTGTTTTGTTGCAGATTCATCTACTATTGAAGAAAACAAGCTCAATGATATATTGGATGGATTGCTTAGTTGCAATTCTGAAGATCTAGAGGGGGATGGGGCACTTACTATTTTGCAGGAGAGGTTACAGATCAAACCCATTGTTGTAGAGAAATTATCTGTTCCGGACTTCCCAGATGACCAAGTGATTGATCTAAAATCTTTTCGAAGCAACTTGTCAAAGCCAAGGAAGGCTTTATCCAACATAGATAATTTGTTGAAAGGAATGAATAATAAGACACCTCTTAGACAGGATGTAGGATGCCCTGTGCAGCAGTTAGCTTCACCCACTCCACCAAGAAGTCCATTTGCTTCATTGTCAGCATTGCAGAAGCACATTTCACGGTCAAAGCCATCAGTAGATCCATTTTCAGCTCGAGAAATTGATCATTTATCCAGAAGAAACTATTCTCCGACTAATATGATAAACCAGGATTTCAATCTAGTTGGTTCTGGGAAGCCATCAAATGAACTGAATGCACATATAATTGAACATGTTACTGCCGTAAGTAAGACAAGTTCAGTTTTGGATACTGTCAGAAATTGTGCCAGTACTTCTGAAAATTCCAAGGAAGATAATTCTGAGAAGTCATCAAATAAACTGAATGAAGCATTAATTGAAGATATGTTTGCCGTTAGTCAGACCAATTCGGCAGAGGACATTGTTAGAAACTGTACCAGTACTTACCAAATGTCCACGGAGGATAATCCAATGGAACCTGGGTTTGGGGCTAATATTGACTCAAATGAACCTCATATTGACATGGATGTGGAAATTGGAGGCAGTGGTAAGGGTAAAAGTATTATCGATGACATGGTAGGCAGGTCAAATATGGAGGCAAATGAACCTTGTCAATTTGAGGACAAAGTACGTTTCCTTTGAGTATTTTAGTTTTATCATCTGAAATTATTGGGAAAGTTTTAAATCTGAATAAATTTTTTGTATTATGATATATGCAGGCAGAAAATGTGCCGGCATCTGCAGCTTCTATGCCAACAGATGATAGGAATTTCAACTTGGTGAATCCACTAGGTATGTATATATGCATCTGCTTCTGAGATATATTCACAGTGCAAGTAACTGAAAGCAGAATGACTAAATACTATATCAACGGCTGATTAATCCATGACTGACGTGGAATCATCTCGTTAATATGTTTCACTATTATAACTGTATGCTAGGCATAATATTTTATTAACTGCTTATGAAAACTGATGCAATAGTAATTTAATTAATTCAATTGAAATGTATTGTACATTATTTTTTTGAGCAGTTGGACAGGCTGAGAAGCATAAACTTCTTAATTTATCCCTCGTTGGCAGGGGGAAAAATTGGCTACTTGAAATCACCATTTTCTGTGTGCTTTTAAATTTTCTTTCTTTTAATGATGCAAGGATTTCATTTATTTATTGATTGCCAATTTACTATTGCTGCATTATTCATCAGTTCACTTTTAGCAATGCACAAGGAATTTAATTTTCATTTACTCATCAATATATGCAAAAAGCCATCTGTTTGTGTTCATGTCAAGCTAGTTTTTCTTGTGAAGTTACACTTGTTCAGAATGCATTTCTCTGCAAAATGTCGAGTTTCATTTGCATTACTGACTAAATAAAAGAAAAATAAACAACGACAATTAATTTATGCACGAGGACTACTGTCATGCGCAAGGCTAGTTTACTCCATTTAAAGTCCTTTGGCTTAGGAGATGCCTTTACGCTGAAAGGCTATGCAGAAATCTTTGAACCTGCAGCACTGAGCAGATTTTGTACATGCATTAATGCTTATGACCTGAAGCTATATTATGGTCCTCGTTGCCAATATGACGTCATTTTCCTGCTTAGAGTACCTTTTTTCTTGATCGTTGTTAATACTTAATAGGTTATTCTTCTTGTTATTTACGGTAAATGTGATGGGTTTGTGGACAGAAACCAACACTAGAATTTTATGAACATTCAAAATGTTACTATGTAATTGTAGGGTATGAGACTTGAGTCCCACATTGGTTATATGGGTGACTAAGTGGGGTTTATATAGACTTTGGACTCTCCTACTTCTTGAGCTAGCTTTTGGGGTGAGGTTCTCTCAAGGTTCGTATCAATTGGTATCAGGACCTTCCACTATGTCTCCCGGCTGCAATCGAACGGCGCGGCTGGTGATGCTGGCATTGCGTGGGCGTCGAGGCTATGAAGCGTGGTGGAATGTTACGATCTAATTGCAAGATATGGGACTTGAGTCCCATATTGGTTATACGAGTGACTAATGGGGGGTTTATATAGACTTTGGGCTCTCTTACCTCTTGGACTAGCTTTTGAGGTGAGGCTCTCCCAAGATCAACATCAACAACACTTTTATCCCAAACTAATTGGGGTTGGTGGTAGATGAACCCAAATAAAGGTACGAAGGGATAAAAATAAAATAAAATAAAATAATAATAATAATATATATATATATATATATATATATATATATATATATATATATATATAAAGTAAAAATAAAAGGGGTGTAAATAAATAAATAAAATATGGGGAAAAGATGGGGAAGGGGAAAAGAGATAAAGGAAAAGAAGGGGAAAAGAAGAAGGGGGAGATGAAGGGAAAAGGACTAAAAAGGGACCATTTGGAACATAGGAATAACAACAGGTCTAACTGTCCACCATGCTAATAGCTTTTCTCTATTCTGTCCTAAGGACACTATCCACCAATCTATATTTCACTCCATTAAGTTTTGTTTTATTACCTTTCCCCAAGTAAGTTTCGGCTCTACCAAGATTCATATCATAAAATGTTTGAAGAAAAGACCCAAAGTGTATTTATTGAAAAGTTCAATGGTATCATTTGATCCATGTATTTCACTCCACCTAGTGGAATGAGGCTTATTGTTGTTGCTGCTGATAACTTGTTATAACAATGTAGTAAACTCCCCAGATAAGTTGCCATTTGATCTAAAATCAGGGAAGTATTTGTTTTATGTACGTTTGATGGCGCTAACTCAGTGGTGGTATGCATTAGCTGATCAATCAAGTCCTGCTGGGTTTCAAGCCAATACTATGGATAAATGCACCAGAAGATCAGATGATGGTCCAGAACAGTATTTGCAGGTTACTAGCTTTTCTGATTTCCTTTTTTACATTCCCCTTAGGTTTTGTACTCATGTAATCATTATTATTTTTGAAAAAACAATTTGATGCTAATAGGTTGAGCTGTCTGGGCATTAAACTTGTAAAATAAATAACCGCAATATAATGTTCATTTACGTGTTTCCAAGGGCTCAAATCTTAAGGACGAAAGCAATTAAGCATCATAAAATACTAGCTGCTTTTAGAATTGAATCTCTCTGTCTTCTGGTACAGGAAAAGACAGACGGTACTATGGCGCCTGTTAATGGACAAAGGAGAGTTAAATCACGTTCGCAAAGAAAATCTAAGGATAAAAGACTTCCACGGAGGCAGAGCCTTGCAGGTTTCTACATACCATTTATTTCGATGAATTCCTTTTGTTGTTGTGAAGTTAATTTTTTTTTATCTTCTCAGCTGCTGGTACATCATGGAAGTCTGGATTAAGGAGAAGCACCAGGATCAGGACAAGGCCTTTGGAATACTGGAAAGGAGAACGATTGGTGTATGGTCGCGTACACGAAAGTGAGTACCATCATAATGCTTTATCATGGGCACGCACTTGGTGAATTAGAAGTTTGTTTGGGGTGGGGTGGGGTGGGGTGGGGTTGGTCACTAGACTAGATATTTTGGTACACCATGACTTCTGCGTTTAGATAACTATCTGCACACTGACACAGAAAAACATGTTTTACTAGCGTAACACGTTACTAACTATAGTGGAAAAGCAAACTCATAAAATATTTGTCATTAAATACTGGTGCAAGCCGAGAGTTTCTTATTTTGTTTTATCCATTTAGCTTTGACGCTTTGAATGTGAAGTGAAGATTAAATTGTTCTTGTCACGTATCCTTCCCATTAGAGTTAAAATAAATTTATCTGTGCAGGTCTGGCTACTGTCATTGGGGTGAAGTGTATGACTCCAGGAAGTGATGGGAAACCAACTATGAAGGTGAAATCTTACGTATCGGATAATTACAAAGAGCTTTTGGAGTTGGCTTCTTTATATTGAAAGTAAAATACATTCTGCCATATTTTCTTGAACGTCCTATTCTAGTGTATCTTTTGGGGGAAGATTCTACGGTGCTCTTAGACTAAAGAGCTGCATGGATATTATGGAATTGTCATGCTATTATCAGTAAAGTGTATTTTGTAATAAACTCATGTGATGGTTATCTATTTTTAAAGCCCCTTGTATTATTGTTATGTACTTTATAGTCGAATTTAGTCATCATTATTAGAGTTCGAAACGAAATCAAAGAATCCAGAAATGCTGCACCAACGCGACCAGCCATCACGGCAAGCCCCTGTCGTGATCCACTCCTAAACCCTGCGCACCTCCACCACACCTGTTCCTCGTTCACTCCCCCTTGCGATCCCGTGGACCTGTGTTCTTTTGATTTTTGTGGGGTCTTGATTTGGTGTCCGGAACTTTTTTTTTTTACTCAATGATAGTACTGAAATTCAAATTTATAATTTCGTACAAATATTCAAGTCCCTAGGCTTGAGTTCAGAAAATATTTTGGTTAGTTCAAATCAGCTGCGGCTATCCACCAAGTTGACTCAGTGGGTTTGATATAAGGGAGAGAATGGAGCGGTTTGTTCAGGACATTTGCACAATTTTAGTTCAAACGAAATGTTTATTCATAGTTGGGATCTAATTTACTAATAAGATTTTTTAATCGGAAATCAACATATTTATGTTTTTATTGAGTGCAAGGGTTAACTTATATAATAATTAAAAGTAACCAATTTGACTAAATTACCTTAATTTGATATTGCCAGGGAATGAATCTAAACGAAATTACGAATCAAAATTGATAAAATGATGTTGAAGAATGGTCGATATTCAAATAGCAAGAAAATCTGCTTGGTTCTGCATTATTCTGAAATTACCAATTCAAGCTACCATAGAAACCACACGTCATGTATAGTGCTAACCCGCATGAAAATTGACCAAGCTTAAGGGTACTGACTTTCAAGGTCTAAACTTAAAATGGTTCGGGAGAAATTTTTTTTACTAGGGAAATGTAATTGATAGGAAAGTGGTTGGAAAGTGAGTTTGATAGGAAAATGTAAAAAAAGTTGTTTGGTTGACCCAAATATTACCAGAGAAATTTATTTAAATATGCAAAATCTATGTTCGGGAGAAACTTTGCACCTGTTTTTTCACTTCTCCAGTCATCTCAAAATACCACATCTCAAGTGGTATTCTGTAACAGTGAATTTCATCCAAAAATCAACACAAAAGTCATTTTCTCATCTAACATATTTGCCTGGTATCTCTTGAAAAAACCTGAACCAAACATGATATTTTTCAATATCCACCTACACTTTCCCATTAATCCTAAAATAAACCTTCAACCAAACACTAGCTAAGGGATTGCAACTTCGCTCACTAGAACTAGAAGCATCTATCATTACGACATTGGTACGTGATTAAATTATTTGTTTTTCAGATAAAAACTTTTTTTTACAGCTTTAAAATAATTTTTTTTAAAAGAAACTAAAATGAACATATACTTGTAATCTTTCATGTATTTGAGAGTATAAAATTCCTCTGCACTTCATATGGTGTTGGACGTAACTATATGTTTTGGTTCTTTTGTAACTAAGGGTAGAAATGATTTAAGCCTTGCCTTAAATGAGTCAATATATGTTTTTGACATATTTTTAAACACATAGAGGTATGTTATATTTATATTAAAAAAATTCATTTTAACCTGTTACAAGTTATTAAATAACAAGAGAGAAGAGAAGAACATTTGAAATAATACTCTGTGTATTGACTGATGAAGGCTGTACAATATATAAACAGACTAATGGGCTAAGCCCAAACCTAATGTAATCTGACCTAATACAAAATAAGGAAATCCTAATTACAAAATAAGGAAACCTTAATTACAATATATTTTTAACACTTCCCCTCAAGCTGGAGCTTATAGGTCATATGCACCAAGATTGTTACATATAAACTCTATTCGAGGGTCCCTCAAAGATTTTGTAAACACATCTGCTAATTGCTCATTAGAGGGTACAAAGCTAGTTTTAATTTCACCAGCAAGAACCTTTTCTCAAACAAAGTGGCAATCTATTTCTATATGCTTGGTTCTTTCATGAAACACTGGATTTGATGAAATGTGTAGAGCTGCTTGATTATCACAAATGAGAGTTGCCTGTCCAGTGTCTCCAAACTTAAGTTCTCTGAGAAGCTGTTTAAGCCAGATGAGCTCGCAAGTAGTAGTCGCCATGGAGCGGTATTCTGCTTCAGCACTTGATCTGGCAACTACACTTTGTTTCTTACTTTTCTAAGAAATCAAGTTGCCTCCAACAAAGACACAATACCCAGAAGTAGATCTCCTATCAGTTGGACAACCAACCCAATCAGCATCACAGTACCCAACCACTTTATCACGACCTTTATCTTCATATTCAAGGCCTTTTCCTGGAGATGCCTTGATATACTTAAGAATACGAATGACTGCATTCCAATGTTCTTGACATGGAGAATTGAGAAATTGACTGACAACACTAACTGCAAAGGAAATATCAGGCCGAGTGACTGTGAGGTAGTTCAATTTTCCAACCAATCTTCTATACTGCTCAGGATCCGAAAAGGGCTCCACCTGATTCGGTAGAAGCTTGATACTTGGATCCATAGGAGTATCAACAGACTTTGAATTTAACAGAGCAGTTTCTTCAAGAATATCCAGAGCATATTTCCTCTGAGATATCACAACACCAGCTTTAGATTGGGCCACCTCGATTCCCAAGAAGTATCGAAGTTTCCCAAGATCCTTAGTCTGAAAATGATGACATAAGTGTTGTTTCAATCGAGTGATCCCATGCTGATCACTGCCTGTGATGACAATATCATCCACATATACCACCAGATAAATAGATCCAGAAGCAGAATGACGATAAAAGAGAGAATGATCAGCTGCACTCCGAGTCATGCCAAATTGTTGAACAACACTGCTAAATTTACCAAACCAAGCTCTTGGAGATTGTTTGAGGCCATAGAGAGACTTACGAAGACGACAAACAAGACCTGACTCCCCCTGAGCAACAAATCTAGGAGGTTGCTCCATATAAATTTCTTCCTCAAGATCACCATGAAGAAAAGCATTCTTGTTTGGTGCTGAAACTTGCACCCGCGCGTGAGAGCGCGTGGGTGGTCTTCTGAGGGAGCGGCCGGTGCCGGTGTGACCGCGTTGTCAAGACGATCACGGCGGTAGGCTGCGTGCCTGAAAATTCCACCGGACGGTGGTGGTTGACGGTACAGAAGCGTGAAGTAGAAGAAAATCTTTCGGAAACTGACAATGAGACAGTTCCAGATTTTTTTTTTTTTTTTTTTTTTGTAAAATACGATGAACAGTGGCTTCACCGGAATTTTTTTTTCCTTAGGCTCTGATACCATATTAAATAACAAGAGAGAAGAGAGGAACATTTGAAATAATACTATGTGTATTGACTGATGAAGGTTGTACAATATATAAACAGACTAATGGGCTAAGCCCAAACCTAATGTAATCTGACCTAATTACAAAATAAGGAAACCCTAATTACAATATATTTCTAACACAAGTGTTGATTTAATTTTGATTCAACAACAAAAATATTTATAAGAGATTGAAAGTATAATCTTCCTATTATATATATATATATATATATATATATATATATGAGTTAGGATCATTTTACACCAGTGTAAGTTACACTCTCAATCTTGATCGTTGATCGCACTTATATCTAAGGGCTCTAATGTTTTAGTAATGTGAGCCATTGGATATAAGTGGATCAATGCTCAAGATTGAGTGTAAGACTTCTAACTCTTACACTTGTTAAGAATATCTTGCCCCTATATATATATATATATATATATATATATATATATATGAACAAGATTCTTTGACACCGGTGTTAAATTAAAAAATTCGACATCAAATCTTAATCGTCGATTTTCATCAATTTAATGATTATAATTTATTGGAAAATTATTAATTAATTAATAAATATGATCTAATAAATTATAACCATTAGATTCATAAAATCAACAGTTGATATTTGGTGTTAAACTTTTTAGTTTGATACTAGTATCAAAAGATCTACCATATATATATATATATATATATATATATATATATATATATATATATATATATATTGATTGATGCTGCTCTTATTTTATAAGTATTATTTGAACAAAGTAATACCAAGGAGAGGACAGTTATTCGTTACACAGTTGTGGATTTGGATAATAATTGTTACCTAATTGAATTATTGCATTCATCATTTTATCCGGCCATATTTTGATTAAGTTATTGTGTAACGTGCTCATCACACCTTTTGTCTTTGTATTTCTTCTAAATTGGTTGCATTTGCCTAACTATATCGTTATTAAGATATATTCACATTATTACGCTATCAGCTTCATTGCATTTGTTGTGTTATATACTTGTATATTGTATTAATTAAATTCGACGCTGGAGAACAGCTCTCGCTTTTAAGATTTAAAAGGCAAGTCTGTCCCCACGTTGTCAGGGCTCGTGATTTGTATGTATGCTTTTTAAATTAAAAATTGGTGACCCCACTATAAAATAATTAACGTATATTTTTTAAAGTTATTGATTTTTTAAAATTAAAAGTCTAAAGTAATAAATAACATTATTCACTTAAAAATGTGAGAGCATTTTCTGCATGTCTTCTGGAATAGACATTTTTTTTAATAATAATAATAAGATTTTAGAGTGGACAATCATATATATAGTCCTACTTACGTTAAGTACGGCTATGTTCTTATTAATTTTGTTACTAAAGAGGTTAATCAAAGGTATTGATGGGGGCATTGGTCATATAGTTTAGATAGACACTCTGAAGACAATAAAATTTAGTGCATGCTTCATCGTGAAGTTTGGAACAGGTGACTTTAGATTTTGTAAGAAGGCCCCTTTTGCCAATGAGGTCAGATTTCAGTTTGGTCAAAGACCATTGACACCATGACTACTAAAAATAAAGGCTAAGACAAAAATTCACCTTTTTTTATATGTGAATATCCACATTATTATCTTAACATGCTAGCTAGTATTAGGTATTATTTTAAAACATCATATAAGAAATTATAGAGTTTACTATAAATATAAGGATAAATTTAAAATTGATTTCATAATTACTAAATTAATGTATTTTGTTTTTTGGATACAGATGAAAGAAAGAGACAAACAACAAACTACAAGCTAATCAGTCTAGGCATTTCAAAGCCCTTAATATCATCTAACACCAGCTCCATGCAACCTTCTGGAGTTTGGTCATACCAGTGGGTAACTAAGTCATCATCATCAGCATGTTTAGCCATCCAATCTGCCACTCGGTTCACTTCTCTGTGAGTGTGCAACAGTTCCACCCTCCAAGAATGAGACAACTCCCTAATTTTGTTCACAAGGGGAAAATAAGGGTGAGAATTGACATATCCCTCTAAAATCATCTGTTTGGCCACTAGAGAATCCCCTTTTAGGAGGACTTGCCTCATCCTCTGTCTCCAAGCCCATTCCAAACCTATCAAAAAATCCCACAATTCATCCATAAGAGTTGTACGATGACCCAACTTCTTGGAAAATCCCTGGTCCTAATTTCCTAATTCATCTCTAATAACTTCACCATATGTTAACTGGTTCCATTACCTAAATAGGATCCATCAGTATTAACTTTCATCCATCCCTCCGGAGGAAATCTTCAATTGATCATGATTCCCTTATTTGTTTCTAGAGCTAAGCTAGCACTAGAAATAATTTCATTCGCGTGCTCAATCTTGTTGACATACAAGGAAGCTTGAATAAAAATCTCATGTGGGGATGAACTTCTGTCATTGAATACTAGGTTATTTCTGTCTTTTCACATAGTCCAATAAATAACACCAAATCTCAATCTCCATTTATCATTCATCTGTTTATAGTTGAGATTCTTCACAATCCATCTGTCCATGTTATCATCATAGAAGGAATTAAGTTTCGTGTTATCCAACCAAAGAGTCCACACATCTCTAGCCTAGCTACATTTCCTGAAGACATGATCACTATCTTTTGATGAGAAATGGCATTTGGGACAAGTGGCAATATCAGTCATGTGCCCCCAAGACCTTTCTGCATTAGTCAACAATTTGTTGCCATATAGGAGCCAAAGGAAGTACTATATGCGTTGAGGTCCTTCCTATCTCCAAGCTAAACTCCAGGCTTTGGGATTAGAACTATTCCGGTTAGCAGATAAGTAGTTGTAAGCAGAACTGACAATAAAAGTACCAGAGGGAGAATGACCCCAAAATACTTTGTCTTGTCCTTCAAGAATACAAGGTGGAGCTATACCTGCTATAGCTATGAAAGAGTCTTCTGGGAGAAAGTGGTTGCATTTGCTCCAATTCCAAACCCCTTCTAAATTAACATAAGCGTCCACTTTCCATTTTATAGCTTCTTCAAGAACATTTATCACTGCTTTATCAATTAGCCTACCAACTCGAGGGATCTAGTTGCCCAACCAGAAAGTTGTGATGATGCCATCACTAAGGATTATCGGATTATCTTAGAGCCTGATTGGATATGATCCCAAACTTTTTTCTATTCTTTTCCAAGTATTGGATACACACCTACCGCTATTAAGGTTAGGAATGACTTCTTCAACCTTATACTTGCTTTAGAGCACTTTGACTCAAAGATCATCTTTATTCGTTAAGAGGCCAAAGCTCGGCTTCATAGAGAAGGCCTTATTAACTCTCATTTGATCTCTGAACCCCAATCCTCCTTCCTTCCTTAGCTGTTAAAGTCTATTCCTCTGTTCTCATGAAGATCCCCAAATGAAGCTTCTGATTAATTTCTCCGCCTCATTACTGTAGATATAAGTTATGTTTTGATGATAACAAAATGGCAACAATAAAAAGAGAAGAGCATTGATCAAGAGTAAAAAGCATCAACCATATGTGGATATTGAAGATGTATGATGTAGCCACACAAGAAGAGTAATGTCATATCAAAGTGGCAAGATCATTGGATCAAGAGCAACAAGGAATAATTAGAAGAGTAACACCAAGATCAAAGACAACAAACCATAGACAACATCTAAGAGAAGCTCAATCTCATAACCATGGTGAAAAATGATCAAAACTAACAAAATGTCATGCATTGTCATATCTAACAAGTCAAAGCATCAAGCTCAAGTAAAGATCCAAGACACAAGACATGAAGCTAAGTCTAAAATCATATTTAGAATATATCTTTAGGACTTAGAATATATGTGAGGGTATATGGTAGATTGCAGTGTATGAGCTCAAAGTTTTCTCAAAGTAAACGTGTTTTTCGAATTGCATAATTATAACCTTAATATACTTGAAAGAAATTTGAAAACCCCATGGAAAAGATCCTTGACATATTTTATAACTTCAAAACATATTTATCATGTCAAGATCGTTCGCAAAAAAATGGTTGGAAGCAAGTTACATTTGAACTTAAAATTTGTTGCATAATTTCGCTGCTGCCTTCCATACAATTTTTCGTATCCAATATGATGGATTTGGATCTTGTATTCTTCATATAAGTTGTAGATCTTTCTTTTATCTTTCCAACAAGACTAATATCACATCAATCCAACAAGAATAGCTCAAGTTATGTCCAAAATACGAAACAGTGTTATTGTTGTCAATTTTCCAGCCTTCCAACAGGTTAGGAATTGATTCCCTGCATATGGGAATCGATTCCCAAACTAGGAAATCGATTACCGCCATGTGGAAATCGATTTCCTCTTCCTGGAAAGGTTGGGAATCGATTCCCTAAGTATGAGAATCTATTCCCCCTGCGACAGAAAGCCTATAACGGCTATAAACAACTAGTTTTGCAAAAAATATTATAAATACATTCTTTATTACCCTAAAACGAAATGATCACTATTCCTACACATTTTAAGGATGATTTGAGATCTTCTACACTATCATTTGCATATTCTTTCATATCTTTCAAAGATAAAACATATTTGAGCTCATATCTTGAAAATCCATATACCCATAGTACTTCAAGTTGTATATCCACACTTTGAGAGTGTATATTCATTTACAAATATTTCTCTCCTTGTATTCATGAGTTGAAAGGGTTGTGAGACCCATTGTTTGAGAGGTAGCCAAATATCTAAGTAAATTTAGAGTGAATTGTAAGGTTGCCAAGTACCCGTAAACTTGGAGATTGTGAGGTATCCAAGAACTCGAAGTCTTGGAAGATTGTAAAGGTTTGTCAAGCACCCGTGAAGCTTGACCATTAGTGAAAGAGTTGATCGAGCGGCTTCAGTCTGGACGTAGGTCACAAGTGGTGGTGACCGAACTAAGATATATTGTGTTTGCAATTCTCTAAACTCTAAACTCTTTATTTTTAGCACTTTAAATGCTTCTTTGATATCTTGTATGTGCTAGAATAAGTTCTATAATTGTGATATATTATATATAATGTATTGTTTGAATGTATTGATTAGATTTTCATATATCAAAGTTTGCTTGAAATGATTATTTAGAAACTAGAAGGGGGTTTTTGCGAAAATTTTTGTAATACTCAATTCTCCCCCCTCTTGAGTATGGAAGCCACATTCCTAACAATTACAAACACCACTAGGTAGAATTGCAGATTGCATAGAATAGGCTGGCAAAGCTTGCAGCACTAATTTAGCAAAAATAGCATGCCTAGCAAACACAATAAAGATGACTGATTCTAAGTAGACAGACAATTCTGAACTCTATCCAACACATGTCTGAAAGTACTTATGTTAACTATTTTATGGTGTAAGGGAACTACTAAGTACTTGCCAAGATCAGAAGTGATGCTAACACCAAGGTCGTCACTGATTTCTTTGGCCTTGCCAAAACTCACATTCTTAGAAAAATATGTTTTGATTTTCTCACCACTGACTTTCTGGCCAGATGCAACAAAAAAAGTTTTTAGAACTTGATTTATCACCAGAGCTTGATTTAGGCTAGCTTCAACACAAAGAATTATGTCGTCCGCAAAAAATATATAGGATATAGGTGGAGCATCTTTCTTCAACAAAACTAACTTCCAAGCTTTAGTCTCCATAGCTAACTGAATTATGTGGGCAAGTCTTTCAATACAAAGCATAAAAAAATATGGGGATATGGGATCCCCCTGTCTTATTCCTCTTTCAGGTGTAATGCTTCTAGTAGCTACTATATTCTAAAGCATGTTCATGGAAGCCGAAGAGATACAACTGTACAATAACTGGGCCAGGGAGTTAGGGATGCCAAGGTCTTTTAAGGTCTCTAACACAAATTTCCAACTTAAAAATCATAAGTTTTTTCTAAGCCCACCTTTCATCATCCACCCTTTATTCTCTTTTCTATTTCTCATTGAATGAATGACTTCTTGGGCAATTATTATATTATCATAACTTTGCCTTCCCTTGATGAAAACTACATTGATTTGGTGAAATAATTCTAGGCAGTAGATCTTTCAATCTTTTAGTAATTATCTTTGTTACGACTTTGTAAATAACATTACAAAAACTAATTGGTCGAAAATCTCTCATACATTAAAGGCTCTCCTTTTTAGGAATCATACAAATCAAGGTTTTATTAATTTCCTTGACTTTTTCAAATTGCAGAAGATATCATCAATCAGATTGCAAACTGAATCCTCTATAGCTCTCCATTGGCTTTGAAAGAAGATAGCATGCAGTTTATTAGGTCTAGGGACTTTGAACTTCCCTATCCTAAAAATGGTTTTCCTTATTTCCTCTTTACTAGGTCTTTTTGACAGAGAAACTTTCTCCTTAACAGAAACATTAGGAAAGGCATTCTGTATAAGGAAGATCCCATCATCCTCCTCATCAGCTTTGAATAGGTTTTAATAAAAGGAGACAACCGTGTTAACAAGCTCCTTAGTATTAGCAACCCAATTACCAAGGTCACTTTTGTAGATTGAAGATATGTTTTGACGATAATAAAGTGGCAACAACAAAAAGAAAAGAGCCTTGATGACAACAAGGCAAGAAGAATAAAACAAGAAACAATGAATTGAGATGACAATCCAAGAGCAATAAGCATTAAACTTAGGCAATAATCATGAAGAGATTTGAAGAGCAAAACCAATATCAAAGGGCTAAGTATTTCCAACAAGTCAAGAACACAAGTCAAGAGAAGTATCAAGGTCCAAGCACTAATATAAGAAGCTAAGTCCAATTCCTTATTAGAATATATTTTTAGGACTTAGATATGATTGTAAGGATATATGGTAGATTACATTGTATGAGTTCAAATTTTTTCTCAAAGTAAATGTGTTTTTCAAATTGGATAATCCATGGCCTTTAAATACTTGAAAGAATTTGAAGAACCTATGAAAAATATTTTTGACATGTTTTATAACTTCAAAACATATTTATCAAGTCAAGATCTTTCATAAAAAGTTACTGAAAGCAAGCTCGAACACATTTGAACTTAAAATTTATTGCATAATTCGATTGCTATCTTCCGAACAATTTTTCGTATCAAAGATTATAGATTTGGATATTGTGTTCTCATATAAGTTATAGATCTGTCTTTTATCTTTCCAACGATACCAAGATCACGTCAATCTGACAAGAATAGCTTAAGTATGCCCAAAATACGAAATAATGTCCTTGCAGTTGAATTTCCAACATCTAACATGGTTGGTAATCGATTACCTGCATACGGTAATCGATTACCACTGACCAGAAACGAAAAATAACAGCTATAAACAACTAATTTTCTATGGAAACGATATATATACATCCCCAATGACTCTAAACCATTTTGGGCATTATTTTTACACATTTTAAGGATATTTTGATCATCATTTATATAAATTTTAATATCATTCAAATATCACACATTCTTGAGCTCGTGTCTTGAAAACCCATATACACATAGTGCTTCAACTTGTATTATCCACACTTTAAGAGTGTATATTCTTTTTCAAATATATTCCTTTGTATTCTTGAGTTTAGAGGGTTGTGAGACCCATTGTATTTAAGAGATAACTAAATACCTAAGTAAATTTGGAGAGATTGTAAGGTTACCAAGCACCGAGAAGCTTGGAGGTTGTAGTGGTTTGTCAAGCACCCGTGAAGCTTGACGGATAGTGAAAAAATTGATCGATCGACTTCAGTCTGGACATATGTCGCAAGTGGTGGTGACTAAACCAAGATATATTGTGTTTGTGATTCTCTAAACTTTTAACTCTTTATTTTTAGTATTTTAATTGCTTTTTTGATATCTTGTATGTGCTATCATATGTTTTATAATTGTGATATATTATATGTTATGGATTGTTTGAATGTATTGATTAGCTTTTCATATATCAAAGTTTGCTTGAAATGATTATTTAGAAACTAGAAGGGGAATTTTACGAAAATTTGTTAATACTCAATTCACCTCTCTTGAGTATAGAAACCACATTCCTAACAATTTTTTAGGGTGACATTTCTATTGTGCCTATCATGGCAACAATTTTAAGGTGTGGTTTATTGACTCTTTGACTAGATAAGGGTCTGTCACCTTTAAAAGTATCAATTTGATATCTGATTGGGATATATTATTGTTTGGGGTCTTTAAGTGACATTTTGGTGGGGGCGGCTCTAAATCCTTTCCCCATCCCCCGCGGCACTCAGTTAATTTTATTTTATTTTATTTTTCGAACCCAGTTCCACCACACACCCCCACGACACTCATTTATTTTATTTTATTTACTTATAAGTGACCCTCCGAACTAGGACGGTGTGCCAAGTGACATAATCCCAGCAGTCTGAGCCCCATCATCTTTTTCCTTTCTCTTTCACTCAAATTTTTTTTCCACCAAATCCCTTATGTTCTCTCTTCTCTTTCCCTACAATCTCTTTCACTGGATAAAAAATTAAGACTGGGATATATCCAATTGCAAGGAAGTGTTTCTTTCTTCCAAAAATTTCGCGGTTTAAGCAGAGCATTATCCATTCACTGTAATATCTTTCACTCGTGTTATTTTTTCCACTGACTAGTAGTAAGGAAGTGTTTCTTTCTTCCAAAAACTTTTTCACCAATTTCTCTTTGTTTTGACCATGGGAACATTTAAAAACTTGTTCCTTTTTTCGAGGTAGTTAGCAGCAACAATATAAAGAAGGCAAGTGGTTTTTTTGATCTTTTATCATGTATTTTTTGATGTTTATAAATTGCACTTGCAATTTGTAATTGATAAAAGCATGTTACTAAAGTCTATTAGGGAAACTAAAAAAAATAAAATAAAAGCCTGTTGAAGTTGAGTTTATTTATATTTATATATCAATAGTCTATTCTGAGATGGTCTTGCTATTCAATTAATTATGCCATTCAATTTTTCTTCTTTCTTTGCTAAAACCATGAAGTGATTGTTCTAGATATATAGCAAATGATATATGCTTCCAATTATTATAGAAAAGAGATTTCAGAATTGCTCGAAGAAATCTCCATTAGCACCTTGCAGTTATGCATAATTTACATTCTTTAATAATAGGAAACTAGGATTTTACAATCTCTAATATTAGGTAACTAAGAATATATGGAAACTAGGAAATTAAGAAAAAAAATACAAATCAAATGCTAAGCGCATATAGTCTCTAAATTGGAGATATAGGAATTTTTCCCCATATAGAAGATATTTTTTCACACTCTATGTAGTTGGAGCATACAGTCAGGGGTGAATTTTACTAACCTAAACCGATGCATTTATAAATTAGGTAGTAATAAATTTTTTTAATTAATTTTTAATTTATGATTCATGTATGTAAAAGCACGTATGTAGAGCTGCCTCTTTGTAATTAATTTTATTTAATATAAAATGAAATTAAAAAACCACGGATTTCTATCAATGAGAAGTCTAGATAATATTTAAATAATTAAATAATAAATAGATAATTATGTAATTAGATAATAATATTTATAATATTAGATAATTACATAATATTTATATAATTAGATGATTTGTGATTAATACTTAGGATTTATGTTATAGTGTGTTAATAACGTTATTTATATTATTGTTATTTAGGGATGGTATACGATAATTCATCTGAGAGATGTCTTCATCCCGGTCCTCGCGACAATAGTGTATTATTCATGCAATCTAGACACCATTGGATGTTTCCTGGATGGATGAACGAGATTATAAGTCTCTGACTATCAGAAGTGGACGACTGGCAGGGTTGGATGTTATTCCAGAGCCCATTGTACCACTTTTATGCCATGCCAGTTTTCTTGGAACTGTTTGGATGAGCCGTATGGAGGTATTTTATATGCTATATATATATATATATATATATATATATATAAAACTAATAGTAAAAAAATTATCAAACAATTTATTTGATTTATTTTGATTATTATTTTACCTTTTGCAGATTGATAGCTCATTAGTGGGATCATTTCTTATGGGCTCATTGAGAATGATTTTGATCTAGTTCATGGCCTATTAGAAGTATGGAGACCAGAGACTTATACATTTCATATGCTTTCGGGAGAGGTTACTGTGACACTCGAGGATGTTGCAATGATCATCGATCTTCCTACAAATGGTGAACTTATTATTGGCATGTCCGAAACACGAGATTTTCTACATTTGGTTCCACAACTTCTTGGGAGGACCCCAAATGCATCTAATTTGAAGGGTGGTA